>NW_026278572.1:0-82887 GCF_023373465.1 Oncorhynchus keta | reverse complement strand
CACACTCACATGAGACTGGCAACAAGAGCAATCACCCAAACACATCCAAAGACCGTACCATACAGACCACCACCAAATCACATCCACACCGGTACTGTACAGTACCACCGTGGATGTGACTCTGAGTGGCGGTTCGCTGTACGCACAGCCTTCTCCAGGATGATTTGGAGTGGTGGTTCGTACAATACCAGTTCAGCGGATGCGATTTGAGTGGTGGTTCGTACAGTACCAGTTCGTGCGGATGTGATTTGAAAGCGGCGGTCTGCATAGCAACACTTGCGGGATGTGATTGAGGCGGTTCGTACAGTACCAGTCTGTAGGATGCGATTTGAGTGGTGCCCGTACACCAGCTGTGTGATGATGCAGCGGGTGGTTGTGCTCAGGGAGCGTGATGAGGGTGGCGGCACGTCTGTGTGGGATGGACAGGATGGAGGGAAGCACTGTGCGGATGGATTTGAGCTTGAGGGTACAGCACACTGTGTGGATGTGCAGCGGTTCGTACAGCACAGTCTGCGGATGTGAGTGGTGGTTCAAGAAAACAGTCATGTGTGGATGAGCTGAGCGGTGGCTCGTGGATGTGAGTGGCGGTTCGTAACAGTACCAGTTCACATATGGTCTGTACAGTACCAGATGTGAGGGTGAGAATTGCACAAATTGTACAGTACCAGCAGTGGTAAATTGTGTGGATGATTAGTGGTGGTCTGCACACAGTTCAAAGGGATGTTTGAGGGTGTCTGCACAGCACAGTTCAGTGGAGGTGATTGAGAGGTTCGTAGCAATACCAGTCTGTGTGATTGATTTGCAGGTTCGGTAAGGTACCAGTTCGTGTAGGAGCTGTGGCGTGGTCTGTACAGTTACCCAAAAATATGGGTGGTTCGTGTTGTAGCCCGTGGATGATATGGTGGCCAGGTTGCTCGTGGATGTACTTGAGTGGTGATCTGTACAGTGATGTGATCGGAGCGGTGGTCTGTACGGTACCGTGGATAGAGGGTGTTCACAGCCGTGTGGTTCGCGTTATACTGCCGTGATTGAGTGGTGGCTGCAGCCGTGATGTGATTATGGTGGTTCACAGTACCAGTCTGTGTGTGGATAAAGGGTAACAGTCTGTGTGGATGTGATATTTGAGTGTGTCTGCATACTGTGATGTGATTGAGTGGTACTGATGTATGTGGTTCAGCACAGCACAGCCTGCAGATGTGGACAGGAAGTCTGTACTACCGCCTGTAAGGGCTGTGACAGGTCTGTACAGTAAACAGTGTGGGTGCCGTGAGAGCCTGTGTGGATGTGATTTGAGCGGTGCGCGTATTTGAGGGGTGATAGGACAGTGGATGTGCAGCGGTGGTCTGCACAGTAAATGCCCGTGCAGTGGATATGTGATGCATTTGAGGTGGTCTGTGTTGCTCAGTGTGGTTCGTACAGCACTGTCTGTGTGGAGGGGCTGAGGGTGGTCCGTACAAGACTGGCAGTTCAGGCCACCAGCCCGTGTGATGTAGCTGCGTGGTACAGTACGTGGGGAGCTTGAGTGGTGGTCTTGCCAGGTGGTTCGTACAGCAATGTGATGAGTGGTGGTTCTGCATAGCATTGTCTGTGTGGATGCTTGAGTAGGTGGTCTGTACATGTGACAGTGGTCTGTACAGTACCTGCTCAAGTGTATGTGATTGAAAGTGGTGGTTCGTACAGTACCAGTCTGTGTGGATAGACGGATTTGAGTGGTGGTCTGTACATTTACCAGTCTGTGTGGATGTGATTTGAGTGGTGGTCACAGCACGTACAGTACCAGTCTGTGGGATGTGATTTGAGTGGGTGGTCTGTACAGTACCAGTCTGTGTGGGATGGATGTGATTTGAGTGGTGGTCTGTACAGTACCAGTCTGTGTGATTTGAGTGGTGGTCTGTACAAGCACCAGTCTGTGTGGATGTGATTTGAGTGGTGGTCTGTACAGCACCAGTCTGTGTGGATGTGACGGAGTGGTGGTCTGTACAGTACAGTCTGTGTGGATGATTGAGCGGTGGTCTGTGTACCAGTCGTGTGTGGATGTGATTTGAGTGGTTGTCTGTGAAACAGTGTGGATGTGATGTGATTTGGTGGTGGTCTGTTGGTACCAGTCTGTGGATGATATTTGAGTGGTGGTCTGTACAGTGCCAGTCTGTGTGGATGTGATTTGAGTGGTGGTCTGTACAGTACCAGTCTGTGGATGTGATTTGAGTGGTGATCTGTACAGTACCAGTCTGTCTGTGGAGCACCGATTTGAGTGGTGGTGCAGGATGTCTGTGGATGTGATTTGAGTGGTGGTCTGTACAGCACCAGTCTGTGATTTGAGTGGTCTGTACAGTACCAGTCTGTATGGATGTGATTTGGTGGTGGCCCTGGCAACAGGTACCAGTCTGTGTGGATGTTATTTGAGTGGTGGTCTGTACGGAGCACCAGTCTGTGTGGATGGATTTGAGTGGTGGTCTGTACAGTACCAGTCTGTGTGGATGTGATTTGAGTGGTGGTCTGTACAGTACCAGTCTGTGGTTGATTTGAGTGGTGGTCTGTACAGTACCAGTCTGTGGATGTGATTTGAGTGGTGGTCTGTGCAGTTGATGTGATTTGACGTGGTGGTCTGTACAGTACCAGTGTGTGGATGTGATTTGAGTGGTGGTCTGTACAGTACCAGTCTGTGGATTTGAGTTGTGGTCTGTACAGTACCAGTCTGTGTGGATGTGATTTGAGTGGTGGTCTGTACAGTACCAGTCTGTGTGGATGTGATTTGAGTGGTGGTCTGTACAGTACCAGTCTGTGGATGTGATTTGAGTGGTGGTCTGTCCAGTACCAGTCTGTGTGGATGTGATTTGAGTGGTGGTCTGTACAGTACCAGTCTGTGTGGATTTGATTTGAGTGGTGGTCTGTACAGTACCAGTCTGTGTGGATGTGTGATTTGAGGGGTGGAACTGGGTGGTCTGTACAGTCCAGTCTGTGGATGTGATTTGAGTGGTGGTCTGTACAGTACCAGTCTGTGGATGTGATTTGAGTGGTGGTCTGTACAGTACCAGTCTGTGTGTGGTATGTGATTTGAGTGGTGGTCTGTACAGTACCAGTCTGTGGATGTGATTTGAGTGGTGGTCTGTACAGTACCAGTCTGTGTGGATGTGATTTGAGTGGTGGTCTGTACAGTACCAGTCTGTGGATGTGATTTGAGTGGTGGTCTGTACAGTACCAGTCTGTGTGATGTGATTTGAGTGGTGGTCTGTACAGTACCAGTCTGTGTGGATGTGATTTGAGTGGTGGTCTGTACAGTACCAGTCTGTGGATGAGATTTGAGTGGTGGTCTGTACAGTACCAGTCTGTGGGATGTGATTTGAGTGGTGGTCTGTACAGTACCAGTCTGTGATGTGATTTGAGGGTGGTCTGTACAGTACCAGTCTGTGTGGGATGTGATTTGAGTGGTGGTCTGTACAGTACCAGTCTGTGTGATGTGATTTGAGTGGTGGTGTGATTGATGAGTGGTGGTCTGTAAGTACCAGTCTGTGTGGATGTGATTTGAGTGGTGGTCTGTACAGTACCAGTCTGTGTGGATGTGATTTGAGTGGTGGTCTGTACAGTACCAGTCTGTGTGGATGTGATTTGAGTTGGTGGTCTGTACAGTACCAGTCTGTGTGGATGTGATTTGAGTGGTGGTCTGTACAGTACCAGTCTGTGGGGATGTGATTTGAGTGGTGGTCTGTACAGTTTCTGTGTGTGGATGTGATGTGATTTGAGTGGTGGTCTGTACAGTACCAGTCTGTGTGGATGTGATTTGAGTGGTGGTCTGTACAGTACCAGTCTGTGTGGATGGATTTGATTTGAGTGGTGGTCTGTACAGTACCAGTCTGTGTGGATGTGATTTGAGTGGTGGTCTGTACAGTACCAGTCTGTGTGGATGTGATTTGAGTGGTGGTCTGTACAGTACCAGTCTGTGTGGATTTGATTTGATTTGAGTGGTGGTCTGTACAGTACCAGTCTGTGTGGATGTGATTTGAGTGGTGGTCTGTACAGTACCAGTCTGTGTGGATGTGATTTGAGTGGTGGTCTGTACAGTACCAGTCTGTGTGGATGTGATTTTGAGTGGTGGTCTGTACAGTACCAGTCTGTGTGGATGTGATTTGAGTGGTGGTCTGTACAGTACCAGTCTGTGTGGATGTGATTTGAGTGGTGGTCTGTACAGTACCAGTCTGTGTGGATGTGATTTGAGTGGTGGTCTGTACAGTACCAGTCTGTGTGGATGTGATTTGAGTGGTGGTCTGTACAGTACCAGTCTGTGTGGATGTGATTTGGTGGTGGTCTGTACAGTACCAGTCTGTGTGGATGTGTGATTTGAGTGGTGGTCTGTACAGTACCAGTCTGTGTGGATGTTGATTTGAGTGGTGGTCTGTACAGTACCAGTCTGTGTGGATGTGATTTGAGTGGTGGTCTGTACAGTACCAGTCTGTGTGGATGTGATTTGAGTGGTGGTCTGTACAGTACCAGTCTGTGTGGATGTGATTTGAGTGGTGGTCTGTACAGTACCAGTCTGTGGGATGTGATTTTTGAGTGGTGGTCTGTACAGTACCAGTCTGTGTGGATGTGATTTGAGTGGTGGTCTGTACAGTACCAGTCTGTGTGGATGTGATTTGAGTGGTGGTCTGTACAGTACCAGTCTGTGTGGATGTGATTTGAGTGGTGGTCTGTACAGTACCAGTCTGTGTGGATGTGATTTGAGTGGTGGTCTGTACAGTACCAGTCTGTGTGGATGTGATTTGAGTGGTGGTCTGTACAGTACCAGTCTGTGTGGATGTGATTTGAGTGGTGGTCTGTACAGTACCAGTCTGTGTGTGGATGTGATTTGAGTGGTGGTCTGTACAGTACAGTCTGTGGATGTGATTTGAGTGGTGGTCTGTACAGTACCAGTCTGTGTGGATGTGATTTGAGTGGTGGTCTGTACAGTACCAGTCTGTGTGGATGTGATTTGAGTGGTGGTCTGTACGTACCAGTCTGTGTGGATGTGATTTGAGTGGTGGTCTGTACAGTACCAGTCTGTGTGGATGTTTGAGTGGTGGTCTGTACAGTACCAGTCTGTGTGGATGTGATTTGAGTGGTGGTCTGTACAGTACCAGTCTGTGTGGATGTGATTTGAGTGGTGGTCTGTACAGTACCAGTCTGTGTGGATGTGATGATTTGAGTGGTGGTCTGTACAGTACCAGTCTGTGTGGATGTGATTTGAGTGGTGGTCTGTACAGTACCAGTCTGTGTGGATGTGATTTGAGTGGTGGTCTGTACAGTACCAGTCTGTGTGGATGATTTGATTGGTGGTCTGTGCAGTACCAGTCTGTGTGGATGTGATTTGAGTGGTGGTCTGTACAGTACCAGTCTGTGTGGATGTGGATGTGATTTGTTGAGTGGTGGTCTGTACAGTACCAGTCTGTGTGGATGTGATTTGAGTGGTGGTCTGTACAGTACCAGTCTGTCTGATGTGATTTGAGTGGTGGTCTGTACAGTACCAGTCTGTGTGGATGTGATTTGAGTGGTGGTCTGTACAGTACCAGTCTGTGTGGATGTGATTTGAGTGGTGGTCTGTACAGTACCAGTCTGTGTGGATGTGATTTGAGTGGTGGTCTGTACAGTACCAGTCTGTGTGATGTGATTTGAGTGGTGGTCTGTACAGTACCAGTCTGTGTGGATGTGATTTGAGTGGTGGTCTGTACAGTACCAGTCTGTGTGGATGTGATTTGAGTGGTGGTCTGTACAGTACCAGTCTGTGTGGATGTGATGATTTGAGTGGTGGTCTGTACAGTACCAGTCTGTGTGGATGTGATTTGAGTGGTGGTCTGTACAGTACCAGTCTGTGTGGATGTGATTTGAGTGGTGGTCTGTACAGTACCAGTCTGTGTGGATGTGATTTGAGTGGTGGTCTGTACAGTACCAGTCTGTGTGGATGTGATTTTGAGTGGTGGTCTGTACAGTACCAGTCTGTGTGGATGTGATTTGAGTGGTGGTCTGTACAGTACCAGTCTGTGGATGTGATTTGAGTGGTGGTCTGTACAGTACCAGTCTGTGTGGATGTGATTTGAGTGATTTGAGTGGTGGTCTGTACAGTACCAGTCTGTGTGATGTGATTTTTGGTGGTCTGTACAGTACCAGTCTGTGTGGATGTGATTTGAGTGGTGGTCTGTACAGTACCAGTCTGTGTGGATGTGATTTGAGTGGTGGTCTGTACAGTACCAGTCTGTGTGGATGTGATTTGAGTGGTGGTCTGTACAGTACCAGTCTGTGTGATGGATGGTGATGTGGTTTGAGTGGTGGTCTGTGTGGATGTGATTTGAGTCTGTGGATGTGATGTGATCTGAGTGGTGGTCTGATTTGAGTGGTGGTCTGTACAGTCTGTGTGGATGTGATTTGAGTGGTGGTCTGTACAGTACCAGTCTGTGTGGGATGTGATTTGAGTGGTGGTCTGTACAGTACCAGTCTGTGTGGATGTGATTTGAGTGGTGGTCTGTACAGTACCAGTCTGTGTGGATGTGATTTGAGTGGTGGTCTGTACAGTACCAGTCTGTGTGGATGTGATTTGAGTGGTGGTCTGTACAGTACCAGTCTGTGTGGATGTGATTTGAGTGGTGGTCTGTACAGTACCAGTCTGTGTGGATGTGATTTGAGTGGTGGTCTGTACAGTACCAGTCTGTGTGGATGTGATTTGAGTGGTGGTCTGTACAGTACCAGTCTGTGTGGATGTGATTTGAGTGGTGGTCTGTACAGTACCAGTCTGTGTGGATGTGATTTGAGTGGTGGTCTGTACAGTACCAGTCTGTGTGGATGTGATTTGGTGGTGGTCTGTACAGTACCAGTCTGTGTGGATGTGATTTGAGTGGTGGTCTGTACAGTACCAGTCTGTGTGGATGTGATTTGAGTGGTGGTCTGTACAGTACCAGTCTGTGTGGATGTGATTTGAGTGGTGGTCTGTACAGTACCAGTCTGTGTGGATGTGATTTGAGTGGTGGTCTGTACAGTACCAGTCTGTGTGGATGTGATTTGAGTGGTGGTCTGTACAGTACCAGTCTGTGTGGATGTGATTTGAGTGGTGGTCTGTACAGTACCAGTCTGTGTGGATGTGATTTGAGTGGTGGTCTGTACAGTACCAGTCTGTGTGGATGTGATTTTTGAGTGGTGGTCTGTACAGTACCAGTCTGTGTGGATGTGATTTGAGTGGTGGTCTGTACAGTACCAGTCTGTGTGGATGTGATTTGAGTGGTGGTCTGTACAGTACCAGTCTGTGTGGATGTGATTTGAGTGGTGGTCTGTACAGTACCAGTCTGTGTGATGTGATTTGAGTGGTGGTCTGTACAGTACCAGTCTGTGTGGATGTGATTTGAGTGGTGGTCTGTACAGTACCAGTCTGTGTGATGTGATTTGAGTGGTGGTCTGTACAGTACCAGTCTGTGTGGATGTGATTTGAGTGGTGGTCTGTACAGTACCAGTCTGTGTGGATGTGATTTGGTGGTGGTCTGTACAGTACCAGTCTGTGTGGATGTGATTTGAGTGGTGGTCTGTACAGTACCAGTCTGTGTGGATGTGATTTGAGTGGTGGTCTGTACAGTACCAGTCTGTGTGGATGTGATTTGAGTGGTGGTCTGTACAGTACCAGTCTGTGTGGATGTGATTTGAGTGGTGGTCTGTACAGTACCAGTCTGTGTGGATGTGATTTGAGTGGTGGTCTGTACAGTACCAGTCTGTGTGGATGTGATTTGAGTGGTGGTCTGTACAGTACCAGTCTGTGTGGATGTGATTTGAGTGGTGGTCTGTACAGTACCAGTCTGTGTGGATGTGATTTGAGTGGTGGTCTGTACAGTACCAGTCTGTGTGGATGTGATTTGAGTGGTGGTCTGTACAGTACCAGTCTGTGTGGATGTGATTTGAGTGGTGGTCTGTACAGTACCAGTCTGTGTGGATGTGATTTGAGTGGTGGTCTGTACAGTACCAGTCTGTGTGGATGTGATTTGAGTGGTGGTCTGTACAGTACCAGTCTGTGTGGATGTGATTTGAGTGGTGGTCTGTACAGTACCAGTCTGTGTGGATGTGATTTGAGTGGTGGTCTGTACAGTACCAGTCTGTGTGGATGTGATTTGAGTGGTGGTCTGTACAGTACCAGTCTGTGTGGATGTGATTTGAGTGGTGGTCTGTACAGTACCAGTCTGTGTGGATGTGATTTGAGTGGTGGTCTGTACAGTACCAGTCTGTGGGATGTGATTTGAGTGGTGGTCTGTACAGTACCAGTCTGTGTGGATGTGATTTGAGTGGTGGTCTGTACAGTACCAGTCTGTGTGTGATGGTGATTTGATTTGGTGGTCTGTACAGTACCAGTCTGTGTGGATGTGATTTGAGTGGTGGTCTGTACATTACCAGTCTGGTGTGGATGTGATTTTGAGTGGTGGTCTGTACAGTACCAGTCTGTGGATGTGATTTGTGGTGGTCTGTAAGTACCAGTCTGTGTGGATGTGATTTGGTGGTCTGTACAGTACCAGTCTGTGTGGATGTGATTTGAGTGGTGGTCTGTACAGTACCAGTCTGTGTGGATGTGATTTGAGTGGTGGTCTGTACAGTACTGTGTCTGTGATTGTGGTGGTCTGTACAGACCAGTCTTGGATGTGGTGGTCTGTACAGTACCAGTCTGTGTCTGATGTGAGTGGTGGTCTGTACAGACCACCACTGTGTGGATGTGGTCTGTACAGTACCAGTCTGTGTGGATGTGATTTGAGTGGTGGTCTGTACAGTACCAGTCTGTGACTGGATGTGATTTGAGTGGTGGTCTGTACAGTACCAGTCTGTGTGGATGTGATTTTGAGTGGTGGTCTGTACTGTACAGTACCAGTCTGTGTGGATGTGATTTGAGTGGTGGTCTGTACAGTACCAGTCTGTGTGGATGTGATTTGAGTGGTGGTCTGTACAGTACCAGTCTGTGTGGATGTGATTTGAGACTGGTGGTGTACAGTACCACCACTGTGTGGATGTGATTTGAGGTGGTCTGTACAGACCACCACTCTGTGTGGATCACATCCACACAGACTCTGTACAGACCACCAGTCTGTGTGGATGTGATTTGAGTGGTGGTCTGTACAGACCAGTACCAGTCTGTGTGGATGTGATTTGTGGTGGTCTGTACAGTACCAGTCTGTGTGGATGTGATTTGAGTGGTGGTCTGTACAGTACCAGTCTGTGTGGATGTGATTTGAGTGGTGGTCTGTACAGTACCACTCTGTGTGGATGTGATTTGAGTGGTGGTCTGTACAGACCAGTCTGTGTGGATGTGATTTGAGTGGTGGTCTGTACAGTACCAGTCTGTGTGGATGTGACCACCACTTCAGTCCACACAGTCTGTACAGTACCAGTCTGTGTGGATCCACACAGATTTGAGTGGTGGTCTGTACAGTACCAGTCTGTGTGGATGTGATTTGATTTGAGTGGTACTCTGTACAGTACCAGTCTGTGTGGATGACTGATTTGAGTGGTGGTCTGACCACCACCAGTCTGTGTGGATGACTGGTTTGTACAGTGGTGGTCTGTATCAGTCCACACAGACTGGGATGTATTTGAGTGGTGGTCACTCAAATCACATCTGTGGAGACTACAGTACCAGTCTGTGTGATCACATTTGACACAGGTGGTCTGTACAGACCACCACTCAAATCACATCCACACAGACTGGTACTGTACAGACCACCACTGTAAATCACATCCACACAGACTGGTATTTGACAGGTGGTCTGTACATCACACCACAGTGGTGGTACTGTACAGACCACCACACATCACATCCACACAGACTGGTACTGTACAGACCACCACTCAAATCACATCCACACAGACTGGTACCAGTACAGACCACCACTCAAATCACATCCACACAGACTGGTCTGTACAGACCACCACTCAAATCACATCCACACAGACCAGTCTGGTAGTGGATGTACAGACCACCACTGGTCACATCCACAGACTGGTACTGTACAGACCACCACTCAAATCACATCCACACAGACTGGTACTGTACAGACCACCACCAAATCACATCCACACAGACTGGTATGTGACCACCACTTTGATCACATGGTGGTACTGTACAGACCACCACTCAAATCACATCCACACAGACTGGTACTGTACAGACCACCACTCAAATCACATCCACAGACTGGTACTGTACAGACCACCACTCAAATCACATCCACACAGACTGGTACTGTACAGACCACCACTCAAATCACATCCACACAGACTGGTACTGTACAGACCACCACTCAAATCACATCCACACAGACTGGTACTGTACAGACCACCACTCAAATCACATCCACACAGACTGGTACTGTACAGACCACCACTCAAATCACATCCACACAGACTGGTACTGTACAGACCACCACTCAAATCACATCCACACAGACTGGTACTGTACAGACCACCACTCAAATCACATCCACACAGACTGGTACTGTACAGACCACCACTCAAATCACATCCACACAGACTGGTACTGTACAGACCACCACTCAAATCACATCCACACAGACTGGTACTGTACAGACCACCACTCAAATCACATCCACACAGACTGGTACTGTACAGACCACCACTCAAATCACATCCACACAGACTGGTACTGTACAGACCACCACTCAAATCACATCCACACAGACTGGTACTGTACAGACCACCACTCAAATCACATCCACACAGACTGGTACTGTACAGACCACCACTCAAATCACATCCACACAGACTGGTACTGTACAGACCACCACTCAAATCACATCCACACAGACTGGTACTGTACAGACCACCACTCAAATCACATCCACACAGACTGGTACTGTACAGACCACCACTCAAATCACATCCACACAGACTGGTACTGTACAGACCACCACTCAAATCACATCCACACAGACTGGTACTGTACAGACCACCACTCAAATCACATCCACACAGACTGGTACTGTACAGACCACCACTCAAATCACATCCACACAGACTGGTACTGTACAGACCACCACTCAAATCACATCCACACAGACTGGTACTGTACAGACCACCACTCAAATCACATCCACACAGACTGGTACTGTACAGACCACCACTCAAATCACATCCACACAGACTGGTACTGTACAGACCACCACTCAAATCACATCCACACAGACTGGTACTGTACAGACCACCACTCAAATCACATCCACACAGACTGGTACTGTACAGACCACCACTCAAATCACATCCACACAGACTGGTACTGTACAGACCACCACTCAAATCACATCCACACAGACTGGTACTGTACAGACCACCACTCAAATCACATCCACACAGACTGGTACTGTACAGACCACCACTCAAATCACATCCACACAGACTGGTACTGTACAGACCACCACTCAAATCACATCCACACAGACTGGTACTGTACAGACCACCACTCAAATCACATCCACACAGACTGGTACTGTACAGACCACCACTCAAATCACATCCACACAGACTGGTACTGTACAGACCACCACTCAAATCAAATCATCCACACAGACTGGTACTGTACAGACCACCACTCAAATCACATCCACACAGACTGGTACTGTACAGACCACCACTCAAATCACATCCACACAGACTGGTACTGTACAGACCACCACTCAAATCACATCCACACAGACTGGTACTGTACAGACCACCACTCAAATCACATCCACACAGACTGGTACTGTACAGACCACCACTCAAATCACATCCACACAGACTGGTACTGTACAGACCACCACTCAAATCACATCCACACAGACTGGTACTGTACAGACCACCACTCAAATCACATCCACACAGACTGGTACTGTACAGACCACCACTCAAATCACATCCACACAGACTGGTACTGTACAGACCACCACTCAAATCACATCCACACAGACTGGTACTGTACAGACCACCACTCAAATCACATCCACACAGACTGGTACTGTACAGACCACCACTCAAATCACATCCACACAGACTGGTACTGTACAGACCACCACTCAAATCACATCACATCCACACAGACTGGTACTGTACAGACCACCACTCAAATCACATCCACACAGACTGGTACTGTACAGACCACCACTCAAATCACATCCACACAGACTGGTACTGTACAGACCACCACTCAAATCACATCCACACAGACTGGTACTGTACAGACCACCACTCAAATCACATCCACACAGACTGGTACTGTACAGACCACCACTCAAATCACATCCACACAGACTGGTACTGTACAGACCACCACTCAAATCACATCCACACAGACTGGTACTGTACAGACCACCACTCAAATCACATCCACACAGACTGGTACTGTACAGACCACCACTCAAATCACATCCACACAGACTGGTACTGTACAGACCACCACTCAAATCACATCCACACAGACTGGTACTGTACAGACCACCACTCAAATCACATCCACACAGACTGGTACTGTACAGACCACCACTCAAATCAAATCACATCCACACAGACTGGTACTGTACAGACCACCACTCAAATCACATCCACACAGACTGGTACTGTACAGACCACCACTCAAATCACATCCACACAGACTGGTACTGTACAGACCACCACTCAAATCACATCCACACAGACTGGTACTGTACAGACCACCACTCAAATCACATCCACACAGACTGGTACTGTACAGACCACCACTCAAATCACATCCACACAGACTGGTACTGTACAGACCACCACTCAAATCACATCCACACAGACTGGTACTGTACAGACCACCACTCAAATCACATCCACACAGACTGGTACTGTACAGACCACCACTCAAATCACATCCACACAGACTGGTACTGTACAGACCACCACTCAAATCACATCCACACAGACTGGTACTGTACAGACCACCACTCAAATCACATCCACACAGACTGGTACTGTACAGACCACCACTCAAATCACATCCACACAGACTGGTACTGTACAGACCACCACTCAAATCACATCCACACAGACTGGTACTGTACAGACCACCACTCAAATCACATCCACACAGACTGGTACTGTACAGACCACCACTCAAATCACATCCACACAGACTGGTACTGTACAGACCACCACTCAAATCACATCCACACAGACTGGTACTGTACAGACCACCACTCAAATCACATCCACACAGACTGGTACTGTACAGACCACCACTCAAATCACATCCACACAGACTGGTACTGTACAGACCACCACTCAAATCACATCCACACAGACTGGTACTGTACAGACCACCACTCAAATCACATCCACACAGACTGGTACTGTACAGACCACCACTCAAATCACATCCACACAGACTGGTCTTGTACAGACCACCACTCAAATCACATCCACACAGACTGGTACTGTACAGACGACCGCTCAAATCACATCCACACAAACTGGTACTGTACAGACCACCACTCAAATCACATCAAACACAGACTGGTACTGTACAGACCACCACTCAAATCACATCCACACAGACTGGTACTGTACAGACCACCACTCAAATCACATCCACACAGACTGGTACTGTACAGACCACCACTCAAATCACATCCACACAGACTGGTACTGTACAGACCACCACTCAAATCACATCCACACAGACTGGTACTGTACAGACCACCACTCAAATCACATCCACACAGACTGGTACTGTACAGACCACCACTCAAATCACATCCACACAGACTGGTACTGTACAGACCACCACTCAAATCAAATCACATCCACGCAGACTGGTACTGTACAGACCACCACTCAAATCACATCCACACAGACTGGTACTGTACAGACCACCACTCAAATCACATCCACACACAGACTGGTACTGACCACCACAGACCACCACAGACTCACCACTCATCACATCCACACAGACTGGTACTGTACAGACCACCACTCAAATCACATCCACACAGACTGGTACTGTACAGACCACCACTCAAATCACATCCACACAGACTGGTACTGTACAGACCACCACTCAAATCACATCCACACAGACTGGTACTGTACAGACCACCACTCAAATCACATCCACACAGACTGGTACTGTACAGACCACCACTCAAATCACATCCACACAGACTGGTACTGTACAGACCACCACTCAAATCACATCCACACAGACTGGTACTGTACAGACCACCACTCAAATCACATCCACACAGACTGGTACTGTACAGACCACCACTCAAATCACATCCACACAGACTGGTACTGTACAGACCACCACTCAAATCACATCCACACAGACTGGTACTGTACAGACCACCACTCAAATCACATCCACACAGACTGGTACTGTACAGACCACCACTCAAATCACATCCACACAGACTGGTACTGTACAGACCACCACTCAAATCACATCCACACAGACTGGTACTGTACAGACCACCACTCAAATCACATCCACACAGACTGGTACTGTACAGACCACCACTCAAATCACATCCACACAGACTGGTACTGTACAGACCACCACTCAAATCACATCCACACAGACTGGTACTGTACAGACCACCACTCAAATCACATCCACACAGACTGGTACTGTACAGACCACCACTCAAATCACATCCACACAGACTGGTACTGTACAGACCACCACTCAAATCACATCCACACAGACTGGTACTGTACAGACCACCACTCAAATCACATCCACACAGACTGGTACTGTACAGACCACCACTCAAATCACATCCACACAGACTGGTACTGTACAGACCACCACTCAAATCACATCCACACAGACTGGTACTGTACAGACCACCACTCAAATCACATCCACACAGACTGGTACTGTACAGACCACCACTCAAATCACATCCACACAGACTGGTACTGTACAGACCACCACTCAAATCACATCCACACAGACTGGTACTGTACAGACCACCACTCAAATCACATCCACACAGACTGGTACTGTACAGACCACCACTCAAATCACATCCACACAGACTGGTACTGTACAGACCACCACTCAAATCACATCCACACAGACTGGTACTGTACAGACCACCACTCAAATCACATCCACACAGACTGGTACTGTACAGACCACCACTCAAATCACATCCACACAGACTGGTACTGTACAGACCACCACTCAAATCACATCCACACAGACTGGTACTGTACAGACCACCACTCAAATCACATCCACACAGACTGGTACTGTACAGACCACCACTCAAATCACATCCACACAGACTGGTACTGTACAGACCACCACTCAAATCACATCCACACAGACTGGTACTGTACAGACCACCACTCAAATCACATCCACACAGACTGGTACTGTACAGACCACCACTCAAATCACATCCACACAGACTGGTACTGTACAGACCACCACTCAAATCACATCCACACAGACTGGTACTGTACAGACCACCACTCAAATCACATCCACACAGACTGGTACTGTACAGACCACCACTCAAATCACATCCACACAGACTGGTACTGTACAGACCACCACTCAAATCACATCCACACAGACTGGTACTGTACAGACCACCACTCAAATCACATCCACACAGACTGGTACTGTACAGACCACCACTCAAATCACATCCACACAGACTGGTACTGTACAGACCACCACTCAAATCACATCCACACAGACTGGTACTGTACAGACCACCACTCAAATCACATCCACACAGACTGGTACTGTACAGACCACCACTCAAATCACATCCACACAGACTGGTACTGTACAGACCACCACTCAAATCACATCCACACAGACTGGTACTGTACAGACCACCACTCAAATCACATCCACACAGACTGGTACTGTACAGACCACCACTCAAATCACATCCACACAGACTGGTACTGTACAGACCACCACTCAAATCACATCCACACAGACTGGTACTGTACAGACCACCACTCAAATCACATCCACACAGACTGGTACTGTACAGACCACCACTCAAATCACATCCACACAGACTGGTACTGTACAGACCACCACTCAAATCACATCCACACAGACTGGTACTGTACAGACCACCACTCAAATCACATCCACACAGACTGGTACTGTACAGACCACCACTCAAATCACATCCACACAGACTGGTACTGTACAGACCACCACTCAAATCACATCCACACAGACTGGTACTGTACAGACCACCACTCAAATCACATCCATCCACAGACTGGTACTGTACAGACCACCACTCAAATCACATCCACACAGACTGGTACTGTACAGACCACCACTCAAATCACATCCACACAGACTGGTACTGTACAGACCACCACTCAAATCACATCCACACAGACTGGTACTGTACAGACCACCACTCAAATCACATCCACACAGACTGGTACTGTACAGACCACCACTCAAATCACATCCACACAGACTGGTACTGTACAGACCACCACTCAAATCACATCCACACAGACTGGTACTGTACAGACCACCACTCAAATCACATCCACACAGACTGGTACTGTACAGACCACCACTCAAATCACATCCACACAGACTGGTACTGTACAGACCACCACTCAAATCACATCCACACAGACTGGTACTGTACAGACCACCACTCAAATCACATCCACACAGACTGGTACTGTACAGACCACCACTCAAATCACATCCACACAGACTGGTACTGTACAGACCACCACTCAAATCACATCCACACAGACTGGTACTGTACAGACCACCACTCAAATCACATCCACACAGACTGGTACTGTACAGACCACCACTCAAATCACATCCACACAGACTGGTACTGTACAGACCACCACTCAAATCACATCCACACAGACTGGTACTGTACAGACCACCACTCAAATCACATCCACACAGACTGGTACTGTACAGACCACCACTCAAATCACATCCACACAGACTGGTACTGTACAGACCACCACTCAAATCACATCCACACAGACTGGTACTGTACAGACCACCACTCAAATCACATCCACACAGACTGGTACTGTACAGACCACCACTCAAATCACATCCACACAGACTGGTACTGTACAGACCACCACTCAAATCACATCCACACAGACTGGTACTGTACAGACCACCACTCAAATCACATCCACACAGACTGGTACTGTACAGACCACCACTCAAATCAAATCACATCCACACAGACTGGTACTGTACAGACCACCACTCAAATCACATCCACACAGACTGGTACTGTACAGACCACCACTCAAATCACATCCACACAGACTGGTACTGTACAGACCACCACTCAAATCACATCCACACAGACTGGTACTGTACAGACCACCACTCAAATCACATCCACACAGACTGGTACTGTACAGACCACCACTCAAATCACATCCACACAGACTGGTACTGTACAGACCACCACTCAAATCACATCCACACAGACTGGTACTGTACAGACCACCACTCAAATCACATCCACACAGACTGGTACTGTACAGACCACCACTCAAATCACATCCACACAGACTGGTACTGTACAGACCACCACTCAAATCACATCCACACAGACTGGTACTGTACAGACCACCACTCAAATCACATCCACACAGACTGGTACTGTACAGACCACCACTCAAATCACATCCACACAGACTGGTACTGTACAGACCACCACTCAAATCACATCCACACAGACTGGTACTGTACAGACCACCACTCAAATCACATCCACACAGACTGGTACTGTACAGACCACCACTCAAATCACATCCACACAGACTGGTACTGTACAGACCACCACTCAAATCACATCCACAGACTGGTACTTACAGACCACCACTCAAATCACATCCACACAGACTGGTACTGTACAGACCACCACTCAAATCACATCCACACAGACTGGTACTGTACAGACCACCACTCAAATCACATCCACACAGACTGGTACTGTACAGACCACCACTCAAATCACATCCACACAGACTGGTACTGTACAGACCACCACTCAAATCACACATCCACACAGACTGGTACTGTACAGACCACCACTCAAATCACATCCACACAGACTGGTACTGTACAGACCACCACTCAAATCACATCCACACAGACTGGTACTGTACAGACCACCACTCAAATCACATCCACACAGACTGGTACTGTACAGACCACCACTCAAATCACATCCACACAGACTGGTACTGTACAGACCACCACTCAAATCACATCCACACAGACTGGTACTGTACAGACCACCACTCAAATCACATCCACACAGACTGGTACTGTACAGACCACCACTCAAATCACATCCACACAGACTGGTACTGTACAGACCACCACTCAAATCACATCCACACAGACTGGTACTGTACAGACCACCACTCAAATCACATCCACAGACTGGTACTGTACAGACCACCACTCAAATCACATCCACACAGACTGGTACTGTACAGACCACCACTCAAATCACATCCACACAGACTGGTACTGTACAGACCACCACTCAAATCACATCCACACAGACTGGTACTGTACAGACCACCACTCAAATCACATCCACACAGACTGGTACTGTACAGACCACCACTCAAATCACATCCACACAGACTGGTACTGTACAGACCACCACTCAAATCACATCCACACAGACTGGTACTGTACAGACCACCACTCAAATCACATCCACACAGACTGGTACTGTACAGACCACCACTCAAATCACATCCACACAGACTGGTACTGTACAGACCACCACTCAAATCACATCCACACAGACTGGTACTGTACAGACCACCACTCAAATCACATCCACACAGACTGGTACTGTACAGACCACCACTCAAATCACATCCACACAGACTGGTACTGTACAGACCACCACTCAAATCACATCCACACAGACTGGTACTGTACAGACCACCACTCAAATCACATCCACACAGACTGGTACTGTACAGACCACCACTCAAATCACATCCACACAGACTGGTACTGTACAGACCACCACTCAAATCACATCCACACAGACTGGTACTGTACAGACCACCACTCAAATCACATCCACACAGACTGGTACTGTACAGACCACCACTCAAATCACATCCACACAGACTGGTACTGTACAGACCACCACTCAAATCACATCCACACAGACTGGTACTGTACAGACCACCACTCAAATCACATCCACACAGACTGGTACTGTACAGACCACCACTCAAATCACATCCACACAGACTGGTACTGTACAGACCACCACTCAAATCACATCCACACAGACTGGTACTGTACAGACCACCACTCAAATCACATCCACACAGACTGGTACTGTACAGACCACCACTCAAATCACATCCACACAGACTGGTACTGTACAGACCACCACTCAAATCACATCCACACAGACTGGTACTGTACAGACCACCACTCAAATCACATCCACACAGACTGGTACTGTACAGACCACCACTCAAATCACATCCACACAGACTGGTACTGTACAGACCACCACTCAAATCACATCCACACAGACTGGTACTGTACAGACCACCACTCAAATCACATCCACACAGACTGGTACTGTACAGACCACCACTCAAATCACATCCACACAGACTGGTACTGTACAGACCACCACTCAAATCACATCCACACAGACTGGTACTGTACAGACCACCACTCAAATCACATCCACACAGACTGGTACTGTACAGACCACCACTCAAATCACATCCACACAGACTGGTACTGTACAGACCACCACTCAAATCACATCCACACAGACTGGTACTGTACAGACCACCACTCAAATCAAATCACATCCACACAGACTGGTACTGTACAGACCACCACTCAAATCACATCCACACAGACTGGTACTGTACAGACCACCACTCAAATCACATCCACACAGACTGGTACTGTACAGACCACCACTCAAATCACATCCACACAGACTGGTACTGTACAGACCACCACTCAAATCACATCCACACAGACTGGTACTGTACAGACCACCACTCAAATCACATCCACACAGACTGGTACTGTACAGACCACCACTCAAATCACATCCACACAGACTGGTACTGTACAGACCACCACTCAAATCACATCCACACAGACTGGTACTGTACAGACCACCACTCAAATCACATCCACACAGACTGGTACTGTACAGACCACCACTCAAATCACATCCACACAGACTGGTACTGTACAGACCACCACTCAAATCACATCCACACAGACTGGTACTGTACAGACCACCACTCAAATCACATCCACACAAATCACATCCACACAGACTGGTACTGTACAGACCACCACTCAAATCACATCCACACAGACTGGTACTGTACAGACCACCACTCAAATCACATCCACACAGACTGGTACTGTACAGACCACCACTCAAATCACATCCACACAGACTGGTACTGTACAGACCACCACTCAAATCACATCCACACAGACTGGTACTGTACAGACCACCACTCAAATCACATCCACACAGACTGGTACTGTACAGACCACCACTCAAATCACATCCACACAGACTGGTACTGTACAGACCACCACTCAAATCAAATCACACACAGACTGGTACTGTACAGACCACCACTCAAATCACATCCACACAGACTGGTACTGTACAGACCACCACTCAAATCACATCCACACAGACTGGTACTGTACAGACCACCACTCAAATCACATCCACACAGACTGGTACTGTACAGACCACCACTCAAATCACATCCACACAGACTGGTACTGTACAGACCACCACTCAAATCACATCCACACAGACTGGTACTGTACAGACCACCACTCAAATCACATCCACACAGACTGGTACTGTACAGACCACCACTCAAATCACATCCACACAGACTGGTACTGTACAGACCACCACTCAAATCACATCCACACAGACTGGTACTGTACAGACCACCACTCAAATCACATCCACACAGACTGGTACTGTACAGACCACCACTCAAATCACATCCACACAGACTGGTACTGTACAGACCACCACTCAAATCACATCCACACCACACAGACTGGTACTGTACAGACCACCACTCAAATCACATCCACACAGACTGGTACTGTACAGACCACCACTCAAATCACATCCACACAGACTGGTACTGTACAGACCACCACTCAAATCACATCCACACAGACTGGTACTGTACAGACCACCACTCAAATCACATCCACACAGACTGGTACTGTACAGACCACCACTCAAATCACATCCACACAGACTGGTACTGTACAGACCACCACACTCAAATCACATCCACACAGACTGGTACTGTACAGACCACCACTCAAATCACATCCACACAGACTGGTACTGTACAGACCACCACTCAAATCACATCCACACAGACTGGTACTGTACAGACCACCACTCAAATCACATCCACACAGACTGGTACTGTACAGACCACCACTCAAATCACATCCACACAGACTGGTACTGTACAGACCACCACTCAAATCACATCCACACAGACTGGTACTGTACAGACCACCACTCAAATCACATCCACACAGACTGGTACTGTACAGACCACCACTCAAATCACATCCACACAGACTGGTACTGTACAGACCACCACTCAAATCACATCCACACAGACTGGTACTGTACAGACCACCACTCAAATCACATCCACACAGACTGGTACTGTACAGACCACCACTCAAATCACATCCACACAGACTGGTACTGTACAGACCACCACTCAAATCACATCCACACAGACTGGTACTGTACAGACCACCACTCAAATCACATCCACACAGACTGGTACTGTACAGACCACCACTCAAATCACATCCACACAGACTGGTACTGTACAGACCACCACTCAAATCACATCCACACAGACTGGTACTGTACAGACCACCACTCAAATCACATCCACACAGACTGGTACTGTACAGACCACCACTCAAATCACATCCACACAGACTGGTACTGTACAGACCACCACTCAAATCACATCCACACAGACTGGTACTGTACAGACCACCACTCAAATCACATCCACACAGACTGGTACTGTACAGACCACCACTCAAATCACATCCACACAGACTGGTACTGTACAGACCACCACTCAAATCACATCCACCACACAGACTGGTACTGTACAGACCACCACTCAAATCACATCCACACAGACTGGTACTGTACAGACCACCACTCAAATCACATCCACACAGACTGGTACTGTACAGACCACCACTCAAATCAAATCACATCCACACAGACTGGTACTGTACAGACCACCACTCAAATCACATCCACACAGACTGGTACTGTACAGACCACCACTCAAATCACATCCACACAGACTGGTACTGTACAGACCACCACTCAAATCACATCCACACAGACTGGTACTGTACAGACCACCACTCAAATCACATTCACACAGACTGGTACTGTACAGACCACCACTCAAATCACATCCACACAGACTGGTACTGTACAGACCACCACTCAAATCACATCCACACAGACTGGTACTGTACAGACCACCACTCAAATCACATCCACACAGACTGGTACTGTACAGACCACCACTCAAATCACATCCACACAGACTGGTACTGTACAGACCACCACTCAAATCACATCCACACAGACTGGTACTGTACAGACCACCACTCAAATCACATCCACACAGACTGGTACTGTACAGACCACCACTCAAATCACATCCACACAGACTGGTACTGTACAGACCACCACTCAAATCACATCCACACAGACTGGTACTGTACAGACCACCACTCAAATCACATCCACACAGACTGGTACTGTACAGACCACCACTCAAATCACATCCACACAGACTGGTACTGTACAGACCACCACTCAAATCACATCCACACAGACTGGTACTGTACAGACCACCACTCAAATCACATCCACACAGACTGGTACTGTACAGACCACCACTCAAATCACATCCACACAGACTGGTACTGTACAGACCACCACTCAAATCACATCCACACAGACTGGTACTGTACAGACCACCACTCAAATCACATCCACACAGACTGGTACTGTACAGACCACCACTCAAATCACATCCACACAGACTGGTACTGTACAGACCACCACTCAAATCACATCCACACAGACTGGTACTGTACAGACCACCACTCAAATCACATCCACACAGACTGGTACTGTACAGACCACCACTCAAATCACATCCACACAGACTGGTACTGTACAGACCACCACTCAAATCAAATCATCCACACAGACTGGTACTGTACAGACCACCACTCAAATCACATCCACACAGACTGGTACTGTACAGACCACCACTCAAATCACATCCACAGAGACTGGTACTGTACAGACCACCACTCAAATCACATCCACACAGACTGGTACTGTACAGACCACCACTCAAATCACATCCACACAGACTGGTACTGTACAGACCACCACTCAAATCACATCCACACAGACTGGTACTGTACAGACCACCACTCAAATCACATCCACACAGACTGGTACTGTACAGACCACCACTCAAATCACATCCACACAGACTGGTACTGTACAGACCACCACTCAAATCACATCCACACAGACTGGTACTGTACAGACCACCACTCAAATCACATCCACACAGACTGGTACTGTACAGACCACCACTCAAATCAAATCACATCCACACAGACTGGTACTGTACAGACCACCACTCAAATCACATCCACACAGACTGGTACTGTACAGACCACCACTCAAATCAAATCATCCACACAGACTGGTACTGTACAGACCACCACTCAAATCACATCCACACAGACTGGTACTGTACAGACCACCACTCAAATCACATCCACACAGACTGGTACTGTACAGACCACCACTCAAATCACATCCACACAGACTGGTACTGTACAGACCACCACTCAAATCACATCCACACAGACTGGTACTGTACAGACCACCACTCAAATCACATCCACACAGACTGGTACTGGTACAGACCACCACTCAAATCACATCCACACAGACTGGTACTGTACAGACCACCACTCAAATCACATCCACACAGACTGGTACTGTACAGACCACCACTCAAATCACATCCACACAGACTGGTACTGTACAGACCACCACTCAAATCACATCCACACAGACTGGTACTGTACAGACCACCACTCAAATCACATCCACACAGACTGGTACTGTACAGACCACCACTCAAATCACATCCACACAGACTGGTACTGTACAGACCACCACTCAAATCACATCCACACACAGACTGGTACTGTACAGACCACCACTCAAATCACATCCACACAGACTGGTACTGTACAGACCACCACTCAAATCACATCCACACAGACTGGTACTGTACAGACCACTCAAATCAAATCACATCCACACAGACTGGTACTGTACAGACCACCACTCAAATCAAATCACATCCACACAGACTGGTACTGTACAGACCACCACTCAAATCACATCCACACAGACTGGTACTGTACAGACCACCACTCAAATCAAATCCACACCAGACTGGTACTGTACAGACCACCACTCAAATCACATCCACACAGACTGGTACTGTACAGACCACCACTCAAATCACATCCACACAGACTGGTACTGTACAGACCACCACTCAAATCACATCCACACAGACTGGTACTGTACAGACCACCACTCAAATCACATCCACACAGACTGGTACTGGTACTGTACAGACCACCACTCAAATCACATCCACACAGACTGGTACCCACCACTCAAATCACATCCACACAGACTGGTACTGTACAGACCACCACTCAAATCACATCCACACAGACTGGTACTGTACAGACCACCACTCAAATCACATCCACACAGACTGGTACTGTACAGACCACCACTCAAATCACATCCACACAGACTGGTACTGTACAGACCACCACTCAAATCACATCCACACAGACTGGTACTGTACAGACCACCACTCAAATCACATCCACACAGACTGGTACTGTACAGACCACCACTCAAATCACATCCACACAGACTGGTACTGTACAGACCACCACTCAAATCACTGGTACTGTACAGACCACCACCAAATCACATCCACACAGACTGGTACTGTACAGACCACCACTCAAATCACATCCACACAGACTGGTACTGTACAGACCACCACTCAAATCACATCCACACAGACTGGTACTGTACAGACCACCACTCAAATCACATCCACACAGACTGGTACTGTACAGACCACCACTCAAATCACATCCACACAGACTGGTACTGTACAGACCACCACTCAAATCAAATCATCCACACAGACTGGTACTGTACAGACCACCACTCAAATCACATCCACACAGACTGGTACTGTACAGACCACCACTCAAATCACATCCACACAGACTGGTACTGTACAGACCACCACTCAAATCACATCCACACAGACTGGTACTGTACAGACCACCACTCAAATCACATCCACACAGACTGGTACTGTACAGACCACCACTCAAATCACATCCACACAGACTGGTACTGTACAGACCACCACTCAAATCACATCCACACAGACTGGTACTGTACAGACCACCACTCAAATCACATCACACAGACTGGTACTGTACAGACCACCACTCAAATCACATCCACACAGACTGGTACTGTACAGACCACCACTCAAATCACATCCACACAGACTGGTACTGTACAGACCACCACTCAAATCACATCCACACAGACTGGTACTGTACAGACCACCACTCAAATCACATCCACACAGACTGGTACTGTACAGACCACCACTCAAATCACATCCACACAGACTGGTACTGTACAGACCACCACTCAAATCACATCCACACAGACTGGTACTGTACAGACCACCACTCAAATCACATCCACACAGACTGGTACTGTACAGACCACCACTCAAATCACATCCACACAGACTGGTACTGTACAGACCACCACTCAAATCACATCCACACAGACTGGTACTGTACAGACCACCACTCAAATCACATCCACACAGACTGGTACTGTACAGACCACCACTCAAATCAAATCACATCCACACAGACTGGTACTGTACAGACCACCACTCAAATCACATCCACACAGACTGGTACTGTACAGACCACCACTCAAATCACATCCACACAGACTGGTACTGTACAGACCACCACTCAAATCACATCCACACAGACTGGTACTGTACAGACCACCACTCAAATCACATCCACACAGACTGGTACTGTACAGACCACCACTCAAATCACATCCACACAGACTGGTACTGTACAGACCACCACTCAAATCACATCCACAGACCACCACTCAAATCACACTGGTACTGTACAGACCACCACTCAAATCACATCCACACAGACTGGTACTGTACAGACCACCACTCAAATCACATCCACCACACAGACTGGTACTGTACAGACCACCACTCAAATCACATCCACACAGACTGGTACTGTACAGACCACCACTCAAATCACATCCACACAGACTGGTACTGTACAGACCACCACTCAAATCACATCCACACAGACTGGTACTGTACAGACCACCACTCAAATCACATCCACACAGACTGGTACTGTACAGACCACCACTCAAATCACATCCACACAGACTGGTACTGTACAGACCACCACTCAAATCACATCCACACAGACTGGTACACAGACCACCACTCAAATCACATCCACACAGACTGGTACTGTACAGACCACCACTCAAATCACATCCACACAGACTGGTACTGTACAGACCACCACTCAAATCACATCCACACAGACTGGTACTGTACAGACCACCACTCAAATCACATCCACACAGACTGGTACTGTACAGACCACCACTCAAATCACATCCACACAGACTGGTACTGTACAGACCACCACTCAAATCACATCCACACAGACTGGTACTGTACAGACCACCACTCAAATCACATCCACACAGACTGGTACTGTACAGACCACCACTCAAATCACATCCACACAGACTGGTACTGTACAGACCACCACTCAAATCACATCCACACAGACTGGTACTGTACAGACCACCACTCAAATCACATCCACACAGACTGGTACTGTACAGACCACCACTCAAATCACATCCACACAGACTGGTACTGTACAGACCACCACTCAAATCACATCCACACAGACTGGTACTGTACAGACCACCACTCAAATCACATCCACACAGACTGGTACTGTACAGACCACCACTCAAATCACATCCACACAGACTGGTACTGTACAGACCACCACTCAAATCACATCCACACAGACTGGTACTGTACAGACCACCACTCAAATCACATCCACACAGACTGGTACTGTACAGACCACCACTCAAATCACATCCACACAGACTGGTACTGTACAGACCACCACTCAAATCACATCCACACAGACTGGTACTGTACAGACCACCACTCAAATCACATCCACACAGACTGGTACTGTACAGACCACCACTCAAATCACATCCACACAGACTGGTACTGTACAGACCACCACTCAAATCACATCCACACAGACTGGTACTGTACAGACCACCACTCAAATCACATCCACACAGACTGGTACTGTACAGACCACCACTCAAATCAAATCAGACCACAAATCAAATCCACACACTGGTACTGTACAGACCACCACTCAAATCACATCCACACAGACTGGTACTGTACAGACCACCACTCAAATCAAATCATCCACACAGACTGGTACTGTACAGACCACCACTCAAATCACATCCACACAGACTGGTACTGTACAGACCACCACTCAAATCACATCCACACAGACTGGTACTGTACAGACCACCACTCAAATCACATCCACACAGACTGGTACTGTACAGACCACCACTCAAATCACATCCACACAGACTGGTACTGTACAGACCACCACTCAAATCACATCCACACAGACTGGTACTGTACAGACCACCACTCAAATCACATCCACACAGACTGGTACTGTACAGACCACCACTCAAATCACATCCACACAGACTGGTCCTGTACAGACCACCACCCAAATCACATCACATCCACACACAGACTGGTACTGTACAGACCACCACTCAATTCACATCCACACAGACTGGTACTGTACAGACCACCACTCAAATCACATCCACACAGACTGGTACTGTACAGACCACCACTCAAATCACATCCACACAGACTGGTACTGTACAGACCACCACTCAAATCACATCCACACAGACTGGTACTGTACAGACCACCACTCAAATCACACACAGACTGGTACTGTACAGACCACCACTCAAATCACATCCACACAGACTGGTACTGTACAGACCACCACTCAAATCACATCCACACAGACTGGTACTGTACAGACCACCACTCAAATCACATCCACACAGACTGGTACTGTACAGACCACCACTCAAATCACATCCACACAGACTGGTACTGTACAGACCACCACTCAAATCACATCCACACAGACTGGTACTGTACAGACCACCACTCAAATCACATCCACACAGACTGGTACTGTACAGACCACCACTCAAATCACATCCACACAGACTGGTACTGTACAGACCACCACTCAAATCACATCCACACAGACTGGTACTGTACAGACCACCACTCAAATCACATCCACACAGACTGGTACTGTACAGACCACCACTCAAATCACATCCACACAGACTGGTACTGTACAGACCACCACTCAAATCACATCCACACAGACTGGTACTGTACAGACCACCACTCAAATCACATCCACACAGACTGGTACTGTACAGACCACCACTCAAATCACATCCACACAGACTGGTACTGTACAGACCACCACTCAAATCACATCCACACAGACTGGTACTGTACAGACCACCACTCAAATCACATCCACACAGACTGGTACTGTACAGACCACCACTCAAATCACATCCACACAGACTGGTACTGTACAGACCACCACTCAAATCACATCCACACAGACTGGTACTGTACAGACCACCACTCAAATCACATCCACACAGACTGGTACTGTACAGACCACCACTCAAATCACATCCACACAGACTGGTACTGTACAGACCACCACTCAAATCACATCCACACAGACTGGTACTGTACAGACCACCACTCAAATCACATCCACACAGACTGGTACTGTACAGACCACCACTCAAATCAAATCATCCACACAGACTGGTACTGTACAGACCACCACTCAAATCACATCCACACAGACTGGTACTGTACAGACCACCACTCAAATCACATCCACACAGACTGGTACTGTACAGACCACCACTCAAATCACATCCACACAGACTGGTACTGTACAGACCACCACTCAAATCACATCCACACAGACTGGTACTGTACAGACCACCACTCAAATCACATCCACACAGACTGGTACTGTACAGACCACCACTCAAATCACATCCACACAGACTGGTACTGTACAGACCACCACTCAAATCACATCCACACAGACTGGTACTGTACAGACCACCACTCAAATCACATCCACACAGACTGGTACTGTACAGACCACCACTCAAATCACATCCACACAGACTGGTACTGTACAGACCACCACTCAAATCACATCCACACAGACTGGTACTGTACAGACCACCACTCAAATCACATCACATCCACACAGACTGGTACTGTACAGACCACCACTCAAATCACATCCACACAGACTGGTACTGTACAGACCACCACTCAAATCAAATCACATCCACACAGACTGGTACTGTACAGACCACCACTCAAATCACATCCACACAGACTGGTACTGTACAGACCACCACTCAAATCACATCCACACAGACTGGTACTGTACAGACCACCACTCAAATCACATCCACACAGACTGGTACTGTACAGACCACCACTCAAATCACATCCACACAGACTGGTACTGTACAGACCACCACTCAAATCACATCCACACAGACTGGTACTGTACAGACCACCACTCAAATCACATCCACACAGACTGGTACTGTACAGACCACCACTCAAATCACAAATCATCCACACAGACTGGTACTGTACAGACCACCACTCAAATCACATCCACACAGACTGGTACTGTACAGACCACCACTCAAATCACATCCACACAGACTGGTACTGTACAGACCACCACTCAAATCACATCCACACAGACTGGTACTGTACAGACCACCACTCAAATCACATCCACACAGACTGGTACTGTACAGACCACCACTCAAATCACATCCACACAGACTGGTACTGTACAGACCACCACTCAAATCACATCCACACAGACTGGTACTGTACAGACCACCACTCAAATCACATCCACACAGACTGGTACTGTACAGACCACCACTCAAATCAAATCATCCACACAGACTGGTACTGTACAGACCACCACTCAAATCACATCCACACAGACTGGTACTGTACAGACCACCACTCAAATCACATCCACACAGACTGGTACTGTACAGACCACCACTCAAATCACATCCACACAGACTGGTACTGTACAGACCACCACTCAAATCACATCCACACAGACTGGTACTGTACAGACCACCACTCAAATCACATCCACACAGACTGGTACTGTACAGACCACCACTCAAATCACATCCACACAGACTGGTACTGTACAGACCACCACTCAAATCAAATCCATCACAGACTGGTACTGTACAGACCACCACTCAAATCACATCCACACAGACTGGTACTGTACAGACCACCACTCAAATCACATCCACACAGACTGGTACTGTACAGACCACCACTCAAATCACATCCACACAGACTGGTACTGTACAGACCACCACTCAAATCACATCCACACAGACTGGTACTGTACAGACCACCACTCAAATCACATCACACAGACTGGTACTGTACAGACACAGACTGGTACTGTACAGACCACCACTCAAATCACATCCACACAGACTGGTACTGTACAGACCACCACTCAAATCACATCCACACAGACTGGTACTGTACAGACCACCACTCAAATCACATCCACACAGACTGGTACTGTACAGACCACCACTCAAATCACATCCACACAGACTGGTACTGTACAGACCACCACTCAAATCACATCCACACAGACTGGTACTGTACAGACCACCACTCAAATCACATCCACACAGACTGGTACTGTACAGACCACCACTCAAATCACATCCACACAGACTGGTACTGTACAGACCACCACTCAAATCACATCCACACAGACTGGTACTGTACAGACCACCACTCAAATCACATCCACACAGACTGGTACTGTACAGACCACCACTCAAATCAAATCACATCCACACAGACTGGTACTGTACAGACCACCACTCAAATCACATCCACACAGACTGGTACTGTACAGACCACCACTCAAATCAAATCACATCCACACAGACTGGTACTGTACAGACCACCACTCAAATCACATCCACACAGACTGGTACTGTACAGACCACCACTCAAATCACATCCACACAGACTGGTACTGTACAGACCACCACTCAAATCACATCCACACAGACTGGTACTGTACAGACCACCACTCAAATCACATCCACACAGACTGGTACTGTACAGACCACCACTCAAATCAAATCATCCACACAGACTGGTACTGTACAGACCACCACTCAAATCACATCCATCACAGACTGGTACTGTACAGACCACCACTCAAATCACATCCACACAGACTGGTACTGTACAGACCACCACTCAAATCACATCCACACAGACTGGTACTGTACAGACCACCACTCAAATCACATCCACACAGACTGGTACTGTACAGACCACCACTCAAATCACATCCACACAGACTGGTACTGTACAGACCACCACTCAAATCACATCCACACAGACTGGTACTGTACAGACCACCACTCAAATCACATCCACACAGACTGGTACTGTACAGACCACCACTCAAATCACATCCACACAGACTGGTACTGTACAGACCACCACTCAAATCAAATCACATCCACACAGACTGGTACTGTACAGACCACCACTCAAATCACATCCACACAGACTGGTACTGTACAGACCACCACTCAAATCACATCCACACAGACTGGTACTGTACAGACCACCACTCAAATCACATCCACACAGACTGGTACTGTACAGACCACCACTCAAATCACATCCACACAGACTGGTACTGTACAGACCACCACTCAAATCACATCCACACAGACTGGTACTGTACAGACCACCACTCAAATCAAATCACATCCACACAGACTGGTACTGTACAGACCACCACTCAAATCACATCCACACAGACTGGTACTGTACAGACCACCACTCAAATCACATCCACACAGACTGGTACTGTACAGACCACCACTCAAATCACATCCACACAGACTGGTACTGTACAGACCACCACTCTCAATCACATCCACACAGACTGGTACTGTACAGACCACCACTCAAATCAAATCCATCCACACAGACTGGTACTGTACAGACCACCACTCAAATCACATCCACACAGACTGGTACTGTACAGACCACCACTCAAATCACATCCACACAGACTGGTACTGTACAGACCACCACTCAAATCACATCCACACAGACTGGTACTGTACAGACCACCACTCAAATCACATCCACACAGACTGGTACTGTACAGACCACCACTCAAATCACATCCACACAGACTGGTACTGTACAGACCACCACTCAAATCACATCCACACAGACTGGTACTGTACAGACCACCACTCAAATCACATCACACAGACTGGTACTGTACAGACCACCACTCAAATCAAATCACACCCACACAGACTGGTACTGTACAGACCACTACTCAAATCACATCCACACAGACTGGTACTGTACAGACCACCACTCAAATCAAATCACATCCACACAGACTGGTACTGTACAGACCACCACTCAAATCACATCCACACAGACTGGTACTGTACAGACCACCACTCAAATCACATCCACACAGACTGGTACTGTACAGACCACCACTCAAATCACATCCACACACAGACTGGTACTGTACAGACCACCACTCAAATCAAATCCACACAGACTGGTACTGTACAGACCACCACTCAAATCACATCCACACAGACTGGTACTGTACAGACCACCACTCAAATCACATCCACACACAGACTGGTACTGTACAGACCACCACTCAAATCACATCCACACAGACTGGTACTGTACAGACCACCACTCAAATCAAATCCACACAGACTGGTACTGTACAGACCACCACTCAAATCACATCCACACAGACTGGTACTGTACAGACCACCACTCAAATCACATCCACACAGACTGGTACTGTACAGACCACCACTCAAATCACATCAAATCCACACAGACTGGTACTGTACAGACCACCACTCAAATCACATCCACACAGACTGGTACTGTACAGACCACCACTCAAATCACATCCACACAGACTGGTACTGTACAAACCACCACTCAAATCAAATCCACACAGACTGGTACTGTACAGAGCACCACTCAAAGCACATCCACACAGACTGGTCCTGTACAGACCACCACTCAAATCAAATCCACACAGACTGGTACTGTACAGACCACCACTCAAATCACATCACATCCACACAGACTGGTACTGTACAGACCACCACTCAAATCACATCCACACAGACTGGTACTGTACAGACCACCACTCAAATCACATCCACACAGACTGGTACTGTACAGACCACCACTCAAATCAAATCCACACAGACTGGTACTGTACAGACCACCACTCAAATCAAATCCATCACAGACTGGTACTGTACAGACCACCACTCAAATCACATCCACAAAGACTGGTACTGTACAGACCACCACTCAAATCACATCCACACAGACTGGTACTGTACAGACCACCACTCAAATCACATCCACACAGACTGGTACTGTACAGACCACCACTCAAATTTACATTTACATTTAAGACACTGTACAGACCTCTTATCCAGAGCGAGACAAATTGGTGCATTCACCTTATGACATCCAGTGGAACAGACTTTACAATAGTGCATCTAAATCTTTTTTGACTGGTACTGAGAAGGACCACTTACCCTATCCTAGGTATTCCTTGACAGACCACCACTTTCAGGTGTCTCCGGAAGGTGGTGATTGACTCACCTGTCCTCACGTCCAGGGAGTTTGTTCCACCATTGGGGGCCAGAGCAGCAGACTGGTTTTGACTGGACTGACCAACTCAAATCACTTCCTCAGACTGGTAGGGTACAGAGGCCACCACTGAATCACATGCCACAGACTGGTTGTAGGGCCTGATCAGAGCCTGGAGGTACTGAGGTGCCGTTCCCACTCAAAGCTCCATCCACAAGACTGGTCTTGTAGACGGACCGACTCAAATGGAAGCCAGTGGAGAGAGCGGAGGAGCACACATCCAGAGAACTTGGGAAGGTTGAACACCAGACTGGTACTGTACGGACCACCTGGATGAGTTGTACAGACTGGCACAGGCAGGGAGCCCAAATCCAACAGCGAGTTGCAGTAATCAAGACGGGAGATGACAAGTGCCTGGATTAGGACAGACCACCACTCAAATCACATCCACGGATGTTGTAGAGCATTAACCTACAGGAACGGGACACCGCCTTGATGTTAGTTGAGAACGACAGGGTGTTGTCCAGGATCACGCCAAGGTTCTTAGCGACTGGGAGGAGGACACCATGGAATCACATCAACACAGACTGGCGAGATCAGACCACCACTCAGTCCTTCCCACAGGAGGAAGAGGACCACCGTCTTGCAAATCACATTCAGCAGACTGGTGACTGTACAGACCACCACTCAAATCTGCCATCCATGCAGAGACTGGATTCGCCACCTGGTCACAGACCACCACTAAATGTGTGTCGTCTGCATAGCAATGATAGGAGAGACCATGTGAGGTTAAATCAGAGCCAACAGACTGGTGTATAGACCACCATCAAATCACATCCTAGAACAGAGCCCTGGGGGACACCAGTGGTGAGAGCGCGTGGTGAGGAGACAGATCTCGCCACGCCACCTGGTAGGAGCAGACCTGTCAGGTAGGATCAATCCAACAGACCGGTACGGTAGATGCCACCACTCGGAGAGGGTGGAGACAGGACTGATGGTTCACAGTACAGACCACCACTCAAATCAGGTCTAGACAGACTGAGTAGCAGACAGACTTTAGCACCGCCTCCTACAGAGAAAGCAGTCTCAGTTGAATGACTAGACTGGAAACCTGACAGACCACCACTCAAATCATTCCAGACAGACTGGTACTGCTACAGACCACGCTCAAATTTTGGAGAGAAACACAGACTGGATACTGGTCTGACCACCACATCAGGGATCGAGACTGTTTTTTCAGAAGGGGTCAAATCACATCCTTGAAGACTGGAAGGGTACAGACCACCGGTCAGGGATGAGTTCACATGACACAGACTGGTGACTGTACAGACCACTCACTCAAATGGTCTGGAGCAGAGAGGACAATAGGGTCAATCGAGCAGGTTGTTGGGCGGCCGGCTCACAAGGTTTCATCTGGAGAGACCACCACTCAAAGAGGTCAGACACAGACTGGTAGGGACCACCACTGTCAGCAGAACCAGACTGGTGTACTTTGACTACAAACGGGGATCGGATGTCGTCAACCTTCTTTTCAAAATGGTTGACCCACCATCTCAGAGAGGGAGGAGGGGTATGTCAGACCACCACTCAAATCAAATCAGCTTCCACAGACTGGTTAGAGGCAGATGCTTGGAATCACATACAATGGTAGAAAGTGGCCACTCAAATCACAGACACAGAGGTAAATGTACAGACCAGGGACTCAAATGCCAGGTCCGCAGGGAGGCGACAGACTGGTACTGTACCGGACCACCTGTCAAATCACATCCACACAGACTGGTACTGTACAGACCACCACTCAAATCACATCCACACAGACTGGTACTGTACAGACCACCACTCAAATCACATCCACACAGACTGGTACTGTACAGACCACCACTCAAATCACATCCACACAGACTGGTACTGTACAGACCACCACTCAAATCACATCCCACACAGACTGGTACTGTACAGACCACCACTCAAATCAAATCACATCCACACAGACTGGTACTGTACAGACCACCACTCAAATCACATCCACACAGACTGGTACTGTACAGACCACCACTCAAATCACATCCACACAGACTGTACTGTACAGACCACCACTCAAATCACATCCACACAGACTGGTACTGTACAGACCACCACTCAAATCAAATCACATCCACACAGACTGGTACTGTACAGACCACCACTCAAATCACATCCACACAGACTGGTACTGTACAGACCACCACTCAAATCACATCCACACAGACTGGTACTGTACAGACCACCACTCAAATCACATCCACACAGACTGGTACTGTACAGACCACCACTCAAATCACATCCACACAGACTGGTACTGTACAGACCACCACTCAAATCACATCACATCCACACAGACTGGTACTGTACAGACCACCACTCAAATCACATCACATCCACACAGACTGGTACTGTACAGACCACCACTCAAATCACATCCACACAGACTGGTACTGTACAGACCACCACTCAAATCACATCCACACAGACTGGTACTGTACAGACCACCACTCAAATCACATCCACACAGACTGGTACTGTACAGACCACCACTCAAATCACATCCACACAGACTGGTACTGTACAGACCACCACTCAAATCAAATCACATCCACACAGACTGGTACTGTACAGACCACCACTCAAATCACGTACATACAGACTGGTACTGTACAGACCACCACTCAAATCACATCCACACAGACTGGTACTGTACAGACCACCACTCAAATCACATCCATTCAGACTGGTACTGTACAGACCACCACTCAAATCACATCCACACAGACTGGTACTGTACAGACCACCACTCAAATCACATCCACACAGACTGGTACTGTACAGACCACCACTCAAATCAAATCACATCCACACAGACTTGTACTGTACAGACCACCACTCAAATCACATCCACACAGACTGGTACTGTACAGACCACCACTCAAATCACATCCACACAGACTGGTAATGTACAGACCACCACTCAAATCACATCCACACAGACTGGTACTGTACAGACCACCACTCAAATCACATCCACACAGACTGGTACTGTACAGACCACCACTCAAATCACATCACATCCACACACAGACTGGTAATGTACAGACCACCACTCAAATCACATCACATCACACACAGACTGGTACTGTACAGATCTCCACTCAAATCACATCCACACAGACTGGTACTGTACAGACCACCACTCAAATCACATCCATACAGACTGGTACTGTACAGACCACCACTCAAATCACATCCACACAGACTGGTACTGTACAGACCACCACTCAAATCACATCCACACAGACTGGTAATGTACAGACCACCACTCAAATCACATCCACACAGACTGGTACTGTACAGACCACCACTCAAATCACATCCACACAGACTGGTACTGTACAGACCACCACTCAAATCACATCCACACAGACTGGTACTGTACAGACCACCACTCAAATCACATCCACACAGACTGGTACTGTACAGACCACCACTCAAATCAAATCACATCCACACAGACTGGTACTGTACAGACCACCACTCAAATCACATCCACACACAGACTGGTACTGTACAGACCACCACTAAAATCACATCCACACAGACTGGTACTGTACAGACCACCACTCAAATCACATCCACACAGACTGGTACTGTACAGACCACCACTCAAATCACATCCACACAGACTGGTACTGTACAGACCACCACTCAAATCAAATCCACACAGACTGGTACTGTACAGACCACCACTCAAATCAAATCCACACAGACTGGTACTGTACAGACCACCACTCAAATCACATCCACACACAGACTGGTACTGTACAGACCACCACTCAAATCACATCCACACAGACTGGTACTGTACAGACCACCACTCAAATCAAATCCACACAGACTGGTACTGTACAGACCACCACTCAAATCACATCCACACAGACTGGTACTGTACAGACCACCACTCAAATCACATCCACACAGACTGGTACTGTACAGACCACCACTCAAATCACATCCACACAGACTGGTACTCTACAGACCACCACTCAAATCAAATCCACACAGACTGGTACTGTACAGACCACCACTCAAATCACATCCACACAGACTGGTACTGTACAGACCACCACTCAAATCACATCCACACAGACTGGTACTGTACAGACCACCACTCAAATCACATCCACACAGACTGGTACTGTACAGACCACCACTCAAATCACATCACATCCACACAGACTGGTACTGTACAGACCACCACTCAAATCACATCCACACAGACTGGTACTGTACAGACCACCACTCAAATCACATCCACACAGACTGGTACTGTACAGACCACCACTCAAATCAAATCCACACAGACTGGTACTGTACAGACCACACTCAAATCACATCCACACAGACTGGTACTGTACAGACCACCACTCAAATCAAAATCCACACAGACTGGTACTGTACAGACCACCACTCAAATCAAAATCCACACAGACTGGTACTGTACAGACCACCACTCAAATCACATCCACACAGACTGGTCCTGTACAGACCACCACTCAAATCACATCCACACAGACTGGTACTGTACAGACCACCACTCAAATCACATCCACACAGACTGGTACTGTACAGACCACCACTCAAATCACATCCACACAGACTGGTACTGTACAGACCACCACTCAAATCACATCCACACAGACTGGTACTGTACAGACCACCACTCAAATCACATCCACACAGACTGGTACTGTACAGACCACCACTCAAATCAAATCACATCCACACAGACTGGTACTGTACAGACCACCACTCAAATCACATCCATACAGACTGGTACTGTACAGACCACCACTCAAATCACATCCACACAGACTTGTACTGTACAGACCACCACTCAAATCACATCCACACAGACTGGTACTGTACAGACCACCACTCAAATCAAATCCACACAGACTGGTACTGTACAGACCACCACTCAAATCACATCCACACAGACTGGTACTGTACAGACCACCACTCAAATCACATCCACACAGACTGGTACTGTACAGACCACCACTCAAATCACATCCACACAGACTGGTACTGTACAGACCACCACTCAAATCACATCCACACAGACTGGTACTGTACAGACCACCACTCAAATCACATCCACACAGACTGGTACTGTACAGACCACCACTCAAATCACATCCACACAGACTGGTACTGTACAGACCACCACTCAAATCACATCCACACAGACTGGTACTGTACAGACCACCACTCAAATCACATCCACACAGACTGGTACTGTACAGACCACCACTCAAATCACATCCACACAGACTGGTACTGTACAGACCACCACTCAAATCACATCCACACAGACTGGTACTGTACAGACCACCACTCAAATCACATCCACACAGACTGGTACTGTACAGACCACCACTCAAATCACATCCACACAGACTGGTACTGTACAGACCACCACTCAAATCAAATCCACACAGACTGGTACTGTACAGACCACCACTCAAATCACATCCACACAGACTGGTACTGTACAGACCACCACTCAAATCACATCCACACAGACTGGTACTGTACAGACCACCACTCAAATCACATCCACACAGACTGGTACTGTACAGACCACCACTCAAATCACATCCACACAGACTGGTACTGTACAGACCACCACTCAAATCACATCCACACAGACTGGTACTGTACAGACCACCACTCAAATCAAATCATCCACACAGACTGGTACTGTACAGACCACCACTCAAATCACATCCACACAGACTGGTACTGTACAGACCACCACTCAAATCACATCCACAGACTGGTACTGTACAGACCACCACTCAAATCACATCCACACAGACTGGTACTGTACAGACCACCACTCAAATCAAATCCACACAGACTGGTACTGTACAGACCACCACTCAAATCACATCCACACAGACTGGTACTGTACAGACCACCACTCAAATCACATCCACACAGACTGGTACTGTACAGACCACCACTCAAATCACATCCACACAGACTGGTACTGTACAGACCACCACTCAAATCACATCCACACAGACTGGTACTGTACAGACCACCACTCAAATCACATCCACACAGACTGGTACTGTACAGACCACCACTCAAATCACATCCACACAGACTGGTACTGTACAGACCACCACTCAAATCACATCCACACAGACTGGTACTGTACAGACCACCACTCAAATCACATCCACACAGACTGGTACTGTACAGACCACCACTCAAATCATCACATCCACACAGACTGGTACTGTACAGACCACCACTCAAATCACATCCACACAGACTGGTACTGTACAGACCACCACTCAAATCACATCCACACAGACTGGTACTGTACAGACCACCACTCAAATCACATCCACACAGACTGGTACTGTACAGACCACCACTCAAATCACATCCACACAGACTGGTACTGTACAGACCACCACTCAAATCACATCCACACAGACTGGTACTGTACAGACCACCACTCAAATCACATCCACACAGACTGGTACTGTACAGACCACCACTCAAATCACATCCACACAGACTGGTACTGTACAGACCACCACTCAAATCACATCCACACAGACTGGTACTGTACAGACCACCACTCAAATCACATCCACACAGACTGGTACTGTACAGACCACCACTCAAATCACATCCACACAGACTGGTACTGTACAGACCACCACTCAAATCACATCCACACAGACTGGTACTGTACAGACCACCACTCAAATCACATCCACACAGACTGGTACTGTACAGACCACCACTCAAATCACATCCACACAGACTGGTACTGTACAGACCACCACTCAAATCACATCCACACAGACTGGTACTGTACAGACCACCACTCAAATCACATCCACACAGACTGGTACTGTACAGACCACCACTCAAATCACATCCACACAGACTGGTACTGTACAGACCACCACTCAAATCAAATCACATCCACACAGACTGGTACTGTACAGACCACCACTCAAATCAAATCACATCCACACAGACTGGTACTGTACAGACCACCACTCAAATCACATCCATACAGACTGGTACTGTACAGACCACCACTCAAATCACATCCACACAGACTGGTACTGTACAGACCACCACTCAAATCACATCCACACAGACTGGTACTGTACAGACCACCACTCAAATCAAATCACATCCACACAGACTGGTACTGTACAGACCACCACTCAAATCACATCCACACAGACTGGTACTGTACAGACCACCACTCAAATCACATCCACACAGACTGGTACTGTACAGACCACCACTCAAATCACATCCACACAGACTGGTACTGTACAGACCACCACTCAAATCACATCCACACAGACTGGTACTGTACAGACCACCACTCAAATCACATCCACACAGACTGGTACTGTACAGACCACCACTCAAATCACATCCACAGACTGGTACTGTACAGACCACCACTCAAATCACATCCACACAGACTGGTACTGTACAGACCACCACTCAAATCACATCCACACAGACTGGTACTGTACAGACCACCACTCAAATCACATCCACACAGACTGGTACTGTACAGACCACCACTCAAATCACATCCACACAGACTGGTACTGTACAGACCACCACTCAAATCACATCCACACAGACTGGTACTGTACAGACCACCACTCAAATCACATCCACACAGACTGGTACTGTACAGACCACCACTCAAATCACATCCACACAGACTGGTACTGTACAGACCACCACTCAAATCACATCCACACAGACTGGTACTGTACAGACCACCACTCAAATCACATCCACACAGACTGGTACTGTACAGACCACCACTCAAATCACATCCACACAGACTGGTACTGTACAGACCACCACTCAAATCACATCCACACAGACTGGTACTGTACAGACCACCACTCAAATCACATCCACACAGACTTGTACTGTACAGACCACCACTCAAATCACATCCACACAGACTGGTACTGTACAGACCACCACTCAAATCACATCCACACAGACTGGTACTGTACAGACCACCACTCAAATCACATCCACACAGACTGGTACTGTACAGACCACCACTCAAATCACATCACATCCACACACAGACTGGTACTGTACAGACCACCACTCAAATCACATCCACACAGACTGGTACTGTACAGACCACCACTCAAATCACATCCACACAGACTGGTACTGTACAGACCACCACTCAAATCACATCCACACAGACTGGTACTGTACAGACCACCACTCAAATCACATCCACACAGACTGGTACTGTACAGACCACCACTCAAATCATCACATCCACACAGACTGGTACTGTACAGACCACCACTCAAATCACATCCACACACAGACTGGTACTGTACAGACCACCACTCAAATCACATCCACACAGACTGGTACTGTACAGACCACCACTCAAATCACATCCACACAGACTGGTACTGTACAGACCACCACTCAAATCACATCCACACAGACTGGTACTGTACAGACCACCACTCAAATCACATCCACACAGACTGGTACTGTACAGACCACCACTCAAATCACATCCACACAGACTGGTACTGTACAGACCACCACTCAAATCACATCCACACAGACTGATACTGTACAGACCACCACTCAAATCACATCCACACAGACTGGTACTGTACAGACCACCACTCAAATCACATCCACACAGACTGGTACTGTACAGACCACCACTCAAATCACATTCACACAGACTGGTCCTGTACAGACCACCACTCAAATCACATCCACACAGACTGGTACTGTACAGACCACCACTCAAATCACATCACATCCACACACAGACTGGTACTGTACAGACCACCACTCAAATCAAATCCACACAGACTGGTACGGTACAGACCACCACTCAAATCACATCCACACAGACTGGTACTGTACAGACCACCACTCAAATCACATCCACACAGACTGGTACTGTACAGACCACCACTCAAATCACATCCACACAGACTGGTACTGTACAGACCACCACTCAAATCACATCCACACACAGACTGGTACTGTACAGACCACCACTCAAATCACATCCACACACAGACTGGTACTGTACAGACCACCACTCAAATCACATCCACACAGACTGGTACTGTACAGACCACCACTCAAATCACATCCACACAGACTGGTACTGCACAGACCACCACTCAAATCACATCACATCCACACACAGACTGGTACTGTACAGACCACCACTCAAATCACATCCACACAGACTGGTACTGTACAGACCACCACTCAAATCACATCCACACAGACTGGTACTGTACAGACCACCACTCAAATCACATCCACACAGACTGGTACTGTACAGACCACCACTCAAATCACATCCATACAGACTGATACTGTACAGACCACCACTCAAATCACATCCACACAGACTTGTACTGTACAGACCACCACTCAAATCACATCCACACAGACTGGTACTGTACAGACCACCACTCAAATCACATCCACACAGACTGGTACTGTACAGACCACCACTCAAATCAAATCCACACAGACTGGTACTGTACAGACCACCACTCAAATCACATCCACACAGACTGGTACTGTACAGACCACCACTCAAATCAAATCCACACAGACTGGTACTGTACAGACCACCACTCAAATCACATCCACACAGACTGGTACTGTACAGACCACCACTCAAATCACATCCACACAGACTGGTACTGTACAGACCACCACTCAAATCACATCCACACAGACTGGTACTGTACAGACCACCACTCAAATCACATCCACACAGACTGGTACTGTACAGACCACCACTCAAATCACATCACATCCACACAGACTGGTACTGTACAGACCACCACTCAAATCACATCCACACAGAGACTGGTACTGTACAGACCACCGCTCAAATCACATCCACACAGACTTATACTGTACAGACCACCACTCAAATCACATCCACACAGACTGGTACTGTACAGACCACCACTCAAATCAGATCCACACAGACTGGTACTGTACAGACCACCACTCAAATCACATCCACACAGACTGGTACAGTACAGACCACCACTCAAATCACATCCACACAGACTGGTACTGTACAGGCCACCACTCAAATCAAATCCACACAGACTGGTACTGTACAGACCACCACTCAAATCACATCCACACAGACTGGTACTGTACAGACCACCACTCAAATCACATCCACACAGACTGGTACTGTACAGACCACCACTCAAATCACATCCACACAGACTGGTACTGTACAGACCACCACTCAAATCACATCACATCCACACACAGACTGGTACTGCACAGACCACCACTCAAATCACATCCACACAGACTGGTACTGTACAGACCACCACTCAAATCAAATCCACACAGACTGGTACTGTACAGACCACCACTCAAATCACATCCACACAGACTGGTACTGTACAGACCACCACTCAAATCACATCCACACAGACTGGTACTGTACAGACCACCACTCAAATCACATCCACACAGACTGGTACTGTACAGACCACCACTCAAATCACATCCACACAGACTGGTACTGTACAGACCACCACTCAAATCACATCCACACAGACTGGTACTGTACAGACCACCACTCAAATCACATCCACACAGACTGGTACTGTACAGACCACCACTCAAATCACATCCACACAGACTGGTACTGTACAGACCACCACTCAAATCACATCCACACAGACTGGTACTGTACAGACCACCACTCAAATCACATCCACACAGACTGGTACTGTACAGACCACCACTCAAATCACATCCACACAGACTGGTACTGTACAGACCACCACTCAAATAACATCCACACAGACTGGTACAGTACAGACCACCACTCAAATCACATCCACACAGACTGGTACTGTACAGACCACCACTCAAATCAAATCCACACAGACTGGTACTGTACAGACCACCACTCAAATCACATCCACACACAGACTGGTACTGTACAGACCACCACTCAAATCAAATCCACACAGACTGGTACTGTACAGACCACCACTCAAATCACATCCACACAGACTTGTACTGTACAGACCACCACTCAAATCACATCCACACAGACTGGTACTGTACAGACCACCACTCAAATCACATCCACACAGACTGGTACTGTACAGACCACCACTCAAATCACATCCACACAGACTGACACTGTACAGACCACCACTCAAATCACATCCACACAGACTGGTACTGTACAGACCACCACTCAAATCACATCCACACAGACTGGTACTGTACAGACCACCACTCAAATCACATCCACACAGACTGGTACTGTACAGACCACCACTCAAATCACATCACATCCACACACAGACTGGTACTGTACAGACCACCACTCAAATCACATCCACACAGACTGGTACTGTACAGACCAACACTCAAATCACATCCACACAGACTGGTACTGTACAGACCACCACTCAAATCACATCCACACAGACTGGTACTGTACAGACCACCACTCAAATCACATCCACACAGACTGGTACTGTACAGACCACCACTCAAATCACATCCACACAGACTGGTACTGTACAGACCACCACTCAAATCAAATCCACACAGACTGGTACTGTACAGAACACCACTCAAATCACATCCACACAGACTGGTACTGTACAGACAACCACTCAAATAACATCCACACAGACTGGTACTGTACAGACCACAACTCAAATCACATCCACACAGACTGGTACTGTACAGACCACCACTCAAATCACATCACATCCACACACAGACTGGTACTGCACAGACCACCACTCAAATCACATCCACACTGTACAGACCACCACTCAAATCACATCCACACAGACTGGTACTGCACAGACCACCACTCAAATCACATCCACACTGTACAGACCACCACTCAAATCAAATCCACACAGACTGGTACTGTACAGACCACCGCTCAAATCACATCCACACAGACTGGTACTATACAGACCACCACTCAAATCACATCCACACAGACTGGTACTGTACAGACCACCACTCAAATCACATCCACACAGACTGGTACTGTACAGACCACCACTCAAATCACATCCACACAGACTGGTACTGTACAGACCACCACTCAAATCACATCCACACAGACTGGTACTGTACAGACCACCACTCAAATCACATCCACACAGACTGGTACTGTACAGACCACCACTCAAATCAAATCCACACAGACTGGTACTGTACAGACCACCACTCAAATCACATCCACACAGACTGGTAATGTACAGACCACCACTCAAATCACATCCACACAGACTGGTACTGTACAGACCACCACTCAAATCACATCCACACAGACTGGTACTGTACAGACCACCACTCAAATCACATCACATCCACACACAGACTGGTACTGTACAGACCACCACTCAAATCACATCCACACAGACTGGTACTGTACAGACCACCACTCAAATCACATCCACACAGACTGGTACTGTACAGACCACCACTCAAATCACATCCACACAGACTGGTACTGTACAGACCACCACTCAAATCAAATCACATCCACACAGACTGGTACTGTACAGACCACCACTCAAATCAAATCACATCCACACAGACTGGTACTGTACAGACCACTACTCAAATCACATCCACACAGACTGGTACTGTACAGACCACCACTCAAATCACATCCATACAGACTGGTACTGTACTGACCACCACTCAAATCACATCCACACAGACTTGTACTGTACAGACCACCAGTCAAATCACATCCACACAGACTGGTACTGTACAGACCACCACTCAAATCACATCCACACAGACTGGTACTGTACAGACCACCACTCAAATCAAATCCACACAGACTGGTACTGTACAGACCACCACTCAAATCACATCCACACAGACTGGTACTGTACAGGCCACCACTCAAATCAAATCCACACAGACTGGTACTGTACAGAACACCACTCAAATCACATCCACACAGACTGGTACTGTACAGACAACCACTCAAATCACATCCACACAGACTGGTACTGTACAGACCACAACTCAAATCACATCCACACAGACTGGTACTGTACAGACCACCACTCAAGTCACATCACATCCACACACAGACTGGTACTGCACAGACCACCAGTCAAATCACATCCACACAGACTGGTACTGTACAGACCACCACTCATATCAAATCCACACAGACTGGTACTGTACAGACCACCACTCAAATCACATCCACACAGACTGGTACTGTACAGACCACCACTCAAATCACATCCACACAGACTGGTAATGTACAGACCACCACTCAAATCACATCCACACAGACTGGTACTGTACAGACCACCACTCAAATCACATCCACACAGACTGGTACTGTACAGACCACCACTCAAATCACATCCACACAGACTGGTACTTTACAGACCACCACTCAAATCACATCCACACAGACTGGTACTGCACAGACCACCACTCAAATCACATCACATCCACACACAGACTGGTACTGTACAGACCACCACTCAAATCACATCCACACAGACTGGTACTGTACAGACCAACACTCAAATCACATCCACACAGACTGGTACTGTACAGACCACCACTCAAATCACATCCACACAGACTGGTACTGTACAGACCACCACTCAAATAACATCCACACAGACTGGTACAGTACAGACCACCACTCAAATCACATCCACAGACTGGTACTGTACAGACCACCACTCAAATCAAATCCACACAGACTGGTACTGTACAGAACACCACTCAAATCACATCCACACAGACTGGTACTGTACAGAACACCACTCAAATCACATCCACACAGACTGGTACTGTACAGACAACCACTCAAATCACATCCACACAGACTGGTACTGCACAGACCACCACTCAAATCACATCACATCCACACACAGACTGGTACTGTACAGACCACCACTCAAATCACATCCACACAGACTGGTACTGTACAGACCAACACTCAAATCACATCCACACAGACTGGTACTGTACAGACCACCACTCAAATCACATCCACACAGACTGGTACTGTACAGACCACCACTCAAATAACATCCACACAGACTGGTACAGTACAGACCACCACTCAAATCACATCCACACAGACTGGTACTGTACAGACCACCACTCAAATCAAATCCACACAGACTGGTACTGTACAGAACACCACTCAAATCACATCCACACAGACTGGTACTGTACAGACAACCACTCAAATCACATCCACACAGACTGGTACTGTACAGACCACAACTCAAATCACATCCACACAGACTGGTACTGTACAGACCACCACTCAAATCACATCACATCCACACACAGACTGGTACTGCACAGACCGCCACTCAAATCACATCCACACTGTACAGACCACCACTCAAATCACATCCACACAGACTGGTACTGCACAGACCACCACTCAAATCACATCCACACTGTACAGACCACCACTCATATCAAATCCACACAGACTGGTACTGCACAGACCACCACTCAAATCACATCCACACTGTACAGACCACCACTCATATCAAATCCACACAGACTGGTACTGTACAGACCACCACTCAAATCACATCCACACAGACTGGTACTGTACAGACCACCACTCAAATCACATCCACACAGACTGGTACTGTACAGACCACCACTCAAATCACATCCACACAGACTGGTACTGCACAGACCACCACTCAAATCACATCACATCCACACACAGACTGGTACTGTACAGACCACCACTCAAATCACATCCACACAGACTGGTACTGTACAGACCACCACTCAAATCACATCCACACAGACTGGTACTGTACAGACCACCACTCAAATCAAATCCACACAGACTGGTACTGTACAGACCACCACTCAAATCACATCCACACAGACTGGTACTGTACAGACCACCACTCAAATCACATCCACACAGACTGGTACTGTACAGACCACCACTCAAATCACATCACATCCACACACAGACTGGTACTGTACAGACCACCACTCAAATCACATCCACACAGACTGGTACTGTACAGACCACCACTCAAATCACATCCACACAGACTGGTCCTGTACAGACCACCACTCAAATCACATCCACACAGACTGGTACTGTACAGACCACCACTCAAATCACATCCACACAGACTGGTACTGTACAGACCACCACTCAAATCAAATCACATCCACACAGACTGGTACTGTACAGACCACTACTCAAATCACATCCACACAGACTGGTACTGTACAGACCACCACTCAAATCACATCCATACAGACTGGTACTGTACTGACCACCACTCAAATCACATCCACACAGACTTGTACTGTACAGACCACCACTCAAATCACATCCACACAGACTGGTACTGTACAGACCACCACTCAAATCACATCCACACAGACTGGTACTGTACAGACCACCACTCAAATCAAATCCACACAGACGGGTACTGTACAGACCACCACTCAAATCACATCCACACAGACTGGTACTGTACAGGCCACCACTCAAATCAAATCCACACAGACTGGTACTGTACAGAACACCACTCAAATCACATCCACACAGACTGGTACTGTACAGACAACCACTCAAATCACATCCACACAGACTGGTACTGTACAGACCACAACTCAAATCACATCCACACAGACTGGTACTGTACAGACCACCACTCAAATCACATCACATCCACACACAGACTGGTACTGCACAGACCACCACTCAAATCACATCCACACAGACTGGTACTGTACAGACCACCACTCATATCAAATCCACAGACTGGTACTGTACAGACCACCACTCAAATCACATCCACACAGACTGGTACTGCACAGACCACCACTCAAATCACATCCACACAGACTGGTACTGTACAGACCACCACTCAAATCACATCCACACAGACTGGTACTGTACAGACCACCACTCAAATCACATCCACACAGACTGGTACTGTACAGACCACCACTCAAATCACATCCACACAGACTGGTACTTTACAGATCACCACTCAAATCACATCCACACAGACTGGTACTGGACAGACCACCACTCAAATCACATCACATCCACACACAGACTGGTACTGTACAGACCACCACTCAAATCACATCCACACAGACTGGTACTGTACAGACCAACACTCAAATCACATCCACACAGACTGGTACTGTACAGACCACCACTCAAATCACATCCACACAGACTGGTACTGTACAGACCACCACTCAAATAACATCCACACAGACTGGTACAGTACAGACCACCACTCAAATCACATCCACACAGACTGGTACTGTACAGACCACCACTCAAATCAAATCCACACAGACTGGTACTGTACAGAACACCACTCAAATCACATCCACACAGACTGGTACTGTACAGAACACCACTCAAATCACATCCACACAGACTGGTACTGTACAGACAACCACTCAAATCACATCCACACAGACTGGTACTGTACAGACCACAACTCAAATCACATCCACACAGACTGGTACTGTACAGACCACCACTCAAATCACAGCACATCCACAGACTGGTACTGCACAGACCACCACTCAAATCACATCCACACAGACTGGTACTGTACAGACCACCACTCATATCAAATCCACACAGACTGGTACTGTACAGACCACCACTCAAATCACATCCACACAGACTGGTACTGTACAGACCACCACTCAAATCACATCCACACAGACTGGTACTGTACAGACCACCACTCAAATCACATCCACACAGACTGGTACTGTACAGACCACCACTCAAATCACATCCACACAGACTGGTACTGTACAGACCACCACTCAAATCACATCCACACAGACTGGTACTTTACAGACCACCACTCAAATCACATCCACAGACTGGTACTGCACAGACCACCACTCAAATCACATCACATCCACACACAGACTGGTACTGTACAGACCACCACTCAAATCACATCCACACAGACTGGTACTGTACAGACCAACACTCAAATCACATCCACACAGACTGGTACTGTACAGACCACCACTCAAATCACATCCACACAGACTGGTACTGTACAGACCACCACTCAAATAACATCCACACAGACTGGTACAGTACAGACCACCACTCAAATCACATCCACACAGACTGGTACTGTACAGACCACCACTCAAATCAAATCCACACAGACTGGTACTGTACAGAACACCACTCAAATCACATCCACACAGACTGGTACTGTACAGACAACCACTCAAATCACATCCACACAGACTGGTACTGTACAGACCACAACTCAAATCACATCCACACAGACTGGTACTGTACAGACCACCACTCAAATCACATCACATCCACACACAGACTGGTACTGCACAGACCACCACTCAAATCACATCCACACTGTACAGACCACCACTCAAATCACATCCACACAGACTGGTACTGCACAGACCACCACTCAAATCACATCCACACTGTACAGACCACCACTCATATCAAATCCACACAGACTGGTACTGTACAGACCACCACTCAAATCACATCCACACAGACTGGTACTGTACAGACCACCACTGAAATCACATCACACAGACTGGTACTGTACAGACCACCACTCAAATCACATCCACACAGACTGGTACTGTACAGACCACCACTCAAATCACATCACATCCACACACAGACTGGTACTGTACAGACCACCACTCAAATCACATCCACACAGACTGGTACTGTACAGACCACCACTCAAATCACATCCACACAGACTGGTACTGTACAGACCACCACTCAAATCAAATCCACACAGACTGGTACTGTACAGACCACCATTCAAATCACATCCACACAGACTGGTAATGTACAGACCACCACTCAAATCACATCCACACAGACTGGTACTGTACAGACCACCACTCAAATCACATCCACAGACTGGTACTGTACAGACCACCACTCAAATCACATCACATCCACACACAGACCGGTACTGTACAGACCACCACTCAAATCACATCCACACAGAATGGTACTAAACAGACCACCACTCAAATCACATCCACACAGACTGGTCCTGTACAGACCACCACTCAAATCACATCCACACAGACTGGTACTGTACAGACCACCACTCAAATCACATCCACACAGACTGGTACTGTACAGACCACCACTCAAATCAAATCACATCCACACAGACTGGTACTGTACAGACCACTACTCAAATCACATCCACACAGACTGGTACTGTACAGACCACCACTCAAATCACATCCATACAGACTGGTACTGTACTGACCACCACTCAAATCACATCCACACAGACTTGTACTGTACAGACCACCACTCTCAAATCACATCCACACAGACTGGTATTGTACAGACCACCACTCAAATCACATCCACAGACTGGTACTGTACAGACCACCACTCAAATCAAATCCACACAGACTGGTACTGTACAGACCACCACTCAAATCACATCCACACAGACTGGTACTGTACAGACCACCACTCAAATCACATCCACACAGACTGGTACTGTACAGACCACCACTCAAATCACATCACATCCACACACAGACTGGTACTGTACAGACCACCACTCAAATCAAATCCACACAGACTGGTACTGTACAGACCACCACTCAAATCACATCCACACAGACTGGTACTGTACAGACCACCACTCAAATCACATCCACACAGACTGGTACTGTACAGACCACCGCTCAAATCACATCCACACAGACTGGTACTGTACAGACCACCACTCAAACCATCACATCCACACACAGACTGGTACTGTACAGACCACCACTCAAATCACATCCACACAGACTGGTACTGTACAGACCACCACTCAAATCACATCCACACAGACTGGTACTGTACAGACCACCACTCAAATCACATCCACACAGACTGGTACTGCACAGACCACCACTCAAATCACATCACATCCACACACAGACTGGTACTGTACAGACCACCACTCAAATCACATCCACACAGACTGGTACTGTACAGACCACCACTCAAATCACATCCACACAGACTGGTACTGTACAGACCACCACTCAAATCACATCCACACAGACTGGTACTGTACAGACCACCACTCAAATCACATCCATACAGACTGATACTGTACTGACCACAACTCAAATCACATCCACACAGACTTGTACTGTACAGACCACCGCTCAAATCACATCCACACAGACTGGTACTGTACAGACCACCACTCAAATCACATCCACACAGACTGGTACTGTACAGACCACCACTCAAATCACATCCACACAGACTGGTACTGTACAGACCACCACTCAAATCACATCCACACAGACTGGTACTGTACAGACCACCACTCAAATCAAATTCACACAGACTGGTACTGTACAGACCACCACTCAAATCACATCCACACAGAGACTGGAACTGTACAGACCACCACTCAAATCACATCCACACAGACTGGTACTGTACAGACCACCACTCAAATCAAATCCACACAGACCTGTACTGTACAGACCACCACTCAAATCACATCCACACAGACTGGTACTGTACAGACCACCACTCAAATCACATCACATCCACACACAGACTGGTACTGTACAGACCACCACTCAAATCACATCCACACAGACTGGTACTGTACTGACCACCGCTCAAATCACATCCACACAGACTGGTACAGTACAGACCACCACTCAAATCACATCCACACAGACTGGTACTGTACAGGCCACCACTCAAATCAATCCACACAGACTGGTACTGTACAGACCACCACTCAAATCACATCCACACAGACTGGTACTGTACAGACAACCACTCAAATCACATCCACACAGACTGGTACTGTACAGACCACAACTCAAATCACATCCACACAGACTGGTACTGTACAGACCACCACTCAAATCACATCACATCCACACACAGACTGGTACTGCACAGACCACCACTCAAATCACATCCACACAGACTGGTACTGTACAGACCACCACTCATATCAAATCCACACAGACTGGTACTGTACAGACCACCACTCAAATCACATCCACAGACTGGTACTGTACAGACCACCACTCAAATCACATCCACACAGACTGGTACTGTACAGACCACCACTCAAATCACATCCACACAGACTGGTACTGTACAGACCATCACTCAAATCACATCCACACAGACTGGTACTGTACAGACCACCACTCAAATCACATCCACACAGACTGGTACTGTACAGACCACCACTCAAATCACATCCACACAGACTGGTACTGCACAGACCACCACTCAAATCACATCACATCCACACACAGACTGGTACTGTACAGACCACCACTCAAATCACATCCACACAGACTGGTACTGTACAGACCAACACTCAAATCACATCCACACAGACTGGTACTGTACAGACCACCACTCAAATCACATCCACACAGACTGGTACTGTACAGACCACCACTCAAATAACATCCACACAGACTGGTACAGTACAGACCACCACTCAAATCACATCCACACAGACTGGTACTGTACAGACCACCACTCATATCAAATCCACACAGACTGGTACTGTACAGAACACCACTCAAATCACATCCACACAGACTGGTACTGTACAGACCACCACTCAAATCACATCCACACAGACTGGTACTGTACAGACCACCACTCAAATCACATCCACACAGACTGGTACTGCACAGACCACCACTCAAATCACATCACATCCACACACAGACTGGTACTGTACAGACCACCCTCAAATCACATCCACACAGACTGGTACTTTACAGACCACCACTCAAATCACATCCACACAGACTGGTACTGTACAGACCACCACTCAAATCAAATCCACACAGACTGGTACTGTACAGACCACCACTCAAATCACATCCACACAGACTGGTCCTGTACAGACCACCACTCAAATCACATCCACACAGACTGGTACTGTACAGACCACCGCTCAAATCACATCCACACAGACTGGTACTGTACAGACCACCACTCAAATCAAATCACATCCACACAGACTGGTACTGTACAGACCACTACTCAAATCACATCCACACAGACTGGTACTGTACAGACCACCACTCAAATCACATCCATACAGACTGGTACTGTACTGACCACCACTCAAATCACATCCACACAGACTTGTACTGTACAGACCACCACTCAAATCACATCCACACAGACTGGTACTGTACAGACCACCACTCAAATCACATCCACACAGACTGGTACTGTACAGACCACCACTCAAATCACATCCACACAGACTGGTACTGTACAGACCACCACTCAAATCACATCCACACAGACTGGTACTGTACAGACCACCACTCAAATCACATCCACACAGACTGGTACTGTACAGACCACCACTCAAATCAAATCCACACAGACTGGTACTGTACAGACCACCATTCAAATCACATCCACACAGACTGGTAATGTACAGACCACCACTCAAATCACATCCACACAGACTGGTACTGTACAGACCACCACTCAAATCACATCCACACAGACTGGTACTGTACAGACCACCACTCAAATCACATCACATCCACAGACCGGTACTGTACAGACCACCACTCAAATCACATCCACACTGTACAGACCACCACTCAAATCACATCCACACAGACTGGTCCTGTACAGACCACCACTCAAATCACATCCACACAGACTGGTACTGTACAGACCACCGCTCAAATCACATCCACACAGACTGGTACTGTACAGACCACCACTCAAATCAAATCACATCCACACAGACTGGTACTGTACAGACCACTACTCAAATCACATCCACACAGACTGGTACTGTACAGACCACCACTCAAATCACATCCATACAGACTGGTACTGTACTGACCACCACTCAAATCACATCCACACAGACTGGTACTGTACAGACCACCACTCAAATCACATCCACACAGACTGGTACTGTACAGACCACCACTCAAATCACATCCACACAGACTGGTACTGTACAGACCACCACTCAAATCAAATCCACACAGACTGGTACTGTACAGACCACCACTCAAATCACATCCACACAGACTGGTACTGTACAGACCACCACTCAAATCACATCCACAGACTGGTACTGTACAGACCACCACTCAAATCACATCACATCCACACACAGACTGGTACTGTACAGACCACCACTCAAATCAAATCCACACAGACTGGTACTGTACAGACCACCACTCAAATCACATCCACACAGACTGGTACTGTACAGACCACCACTCAAATCACATCCACACAGACTGGTACTGTACAGACCACCACTCAAATCACATCCACACAGACTGGTACTGTACAGACCACCACTCAAACCACATCACATCCACACACAGACTGGTACTGTACAGACCACCACTCAAATCACATCCACACACAGACTGGTACTGTACAGACCACCACTCAAATCACATCCACACAGACTGGTACTGTACAGACCACCACTCAAATCACATCCACACAGACTGGTACTGTACAGACCACCACTCAAATCACATCACATCCACACAGACTGGTACTGTACAGACCACCACTCAAATCACATCCACACAGACTGGTACTGTACAGACCACCACTCAAATCACATCCACACAGACTGGTACTGTACAGACCACCACTCAAATCACATCCACACAGACTGGTACTGTACAGACCACCACTGGTGTACAAATCACATCCATACAGACTGATACTGTACTGACCACAACTCAAATCACATCCACACAGACTTGTACTGTACAGACCACCGCTCAATTCACATCCACACAGACTGGTACTGTACAGACCACCACCAAATCACATCCACACAGACTGGTACTGTACAGACCACCACTCAAATCAAATCCACACAGACTGGTACTGTACAGACCACCACTCAAATCACATCCACACAGACTGGTACTGTACAGACCACCACTCAAATCAAATCCACAGACTGGTACTGTACAGACCACCACTCAAATCACATCCACACAGACTGGTACTGTACAGACCACCACCAAATCACATCCACACAGACTGGTACTGTACAGACCACCACTCAAATCACATCCACACAGACTTGTACTGTACAGACCACCACTCAAATCACATCCACACAGACTGGTACTGTACAGACCACCACTCAAATCACATCACATCCACACACAGACTGGTACTGTACAGACCACCACTCAAATCACATCCACACAGACTGGTACTGTACTGACCACCGCTCAAATCACATCCACACAGACTGGTACAGTACAGACCACCACTCAAATCACATCCACACAGACTGGTACTGTACAGGCCACCACTCAAATCAAATCCACACAGACTGGTACTGTACAGACCACCACTCAAATCACATCCATCACAGACTGGTACTGTACAGACAACCACTCAAATCACATCCACAGACTGGTACTGTACAGACCACAACTCAAATCACATCCACACAGACTGGTACTGTACAGACCACCACTCAAATCACATCACATCCACACACAGACTGGTACTGCACAGACCACCACTCAAATCACATCCACACAGACTGGTACTGTACAGACCACCACTCATATCAAATCCACACAGACTGGTACTGTACAGACCACCACTCAAATCACATCCACACAGACTGGTACTGTACAGACCACCACTCAAATCACATCCACACAGACTGGTACTGTACAGACCACCACTCAAATCACATCCACACAGACTGGTACTGTACAGACCATCACTCAAATCACATCCACACAGACTGGTACTGTACAGACCACCACTCAAATCACATCCACACAGACTGGTACTGTACAGACCACCACTCAAATCACATCCACAGACTGGTACTGCACAGACCACCACTCAAATCACATCACATCCACACACAGACTGGTACTGTACAGACCACCACTCAAATCACATCCACACAGACTGGTACTGTACAGACCAACACTCAAATCACATCCACACAGACTGGTACTGTACAGACCACCACTCAAATCACATCCACACAGACTGGTACTGTACAGACCACCACTCAAATAACATCCACACAGACTGGTACAGTACAGACCACCACTCAAATCACATCCACACAGACTGGTACTGTACAGACCACCACTCATATCAAATCCACACAGACTGGTACTGTACAGAACACCACTCAAATCACATCCACACAGACTGGTACTGTACAGACCACCACTCAAATCACATCCACACAGACTGGTACTGTACAGACCACCACTCAAATCACATCCACACACACTGGTACTGCACAGACCACCACTCAAATCACATCACATCCACACACAGACTGGTACTGTACAGACCACCACTCAAATCACATCCACACAGACTGGTACTGTACAGACCACCACTCAAATCACATCCACACAGACTGGTACTGTACAGACCACCACTCAAATCAAATCCACACAGACTGGTACTGTACAGACCACCACTCAAATCACATCCACACAGACTGGTCCTGTACAGACCACCACTCAAATCACATCCACACAGACTGGTACTGTACAGACCACCGCTCAAATCACATCCACACAGACTGGTACTGTACAGACCACCACTCAAATCAAATCACATCCACACAGACTGGTACTGTACAGACCACTACTCAAATCACATCCACACAGACTGGTACTGTACAGACCACCACTCAAATCACATCCATACAGACTGGTACTGTACTGACCACCACTCAAATCACATCCACAGACTTGTACTGTACAGACCACCACTCAAATCACATCCACACAGACTGGTATTGTACAGACCACCACTCAAATCACATCCACACAGACTGGTACTGTACAGACCACCACTCAAATCACATCCACACAGACTGGTACTGTACAGACCACAACTCAAATCACATCCACACAGACTGGTACTGTACAGACCACCACTCAAATCACATCCACACAGACTTGTACTGTACAGACCACCACTCAAATCACATCCACACAGACTGGTACTTACAGACCACCACTCAAATCACATCCACACAGACTGGTACTCTACAGACCACCACTCAAATCACATCACATCCACACACAGACTGGTACTGTACAGACCACCACTCAAATCAAATCCACACAGACTGGTACGGTACAGACCACCACTCAAATCACATCCACACAGACTGGTACTGTACAGACCACCACTCAAATCAAATCCACACAGACTGGTACGGTACAGACCACCACTCAAATCACATCCACACAGACTGGTAATGTACAGACCACCACTCAAATCACATCCACACAGACTGGTACTGTACAGACCACCACTCAAATCACATCCACACAGACTGGTACTGTACAGACCACCACTCAAATCACATCACATCCACACACAGACCGGTACTGTACAGACCACCACTCAAATCACATCCACACAGAATGGTACTAAACAGACCACCACTCAAATCACATCACATCCACACACAGACTGGTACTGCACAGACCACCACTCAAATCACATCCACACAGACTGGTACTGTACAGACCACCACTCATATCAAATCCACACAGACTGGTACTGTACAGACCACCACTCAAATCACATCCACACAGACTGGTACTGTACAGACCACCACTCAAATCACATCCACACAGACTGGTACTGTACAGACCACCACTCAAATCACATCCACACAGACTGGTACTGTACAGACCATCACTCAAATCACATCCACACAGACTGGTACTGTACAGACCACCACTCAAATCACATCCACACAGACTGGTACTGTACAGACCACCACTCAAATCACATCCACACAGACTGGTACTGCACAGACCACCACTCAAATCACATCACATCCACAGACTGGTACTGTACAGACCACCACTCAAATCACATCCACACAGACTGGTACTGTACAGACCAACACTCAAATCACATCCACACAGACTGGTACTGTACAGACCACCACTCAAATCACATCCACACAGACTGGTACTGTACAGACCACCACTCAAATAACATCCACACAGACTGGTACAGTACAGACCACCACTCAAATCACATCCACACAGACTGGTACTGTACAGACCACCACTCATATCAAATCCACACAGACTGGTACTGTACAGAACACCACTCAAACCACATCCACACAGACTGGTACTGTACAGACCACCACTCAAATCACATCCACACAGACTGGTACTGTACAGACCACCACTCAAATCACATCCACACAGACTGGTACTGTACAGACCACCACTCAAATCACATCACATCCACACACAGACTGGTACTGTACAGACCACCACTCAAATCACATCCACACAGACTGGTACTGTACAGACCACCACTCAAATCACATCCACACAGACTGGTACTGTACAGACCACCACTCAAATCAAATCCACACAGACTGGTACTGTACAGACCACCACTCAAATCACATCCACACAGACTGGTCCTGTACAGACCACCACTCAAATCACATCCACACAGACTGGTACTGTACAGACCACCGCTCAAATCACATCCACACAGACTGGTACTGTACAGACCACCACTCAAATCAAATCACATCCACACAGACTGGTACTGTACAGACCACTACTCAAATCACATCCACACAGACTGGTACTGTACAGACCACCACTCAAATCACATCCATACAGACTGGTACTGTACTGACCACCACTCAAATCACATCCACACAGACTTGTACTGTACAGACCACCACTCAAATCACATCCACACAGACTGGTATTGTACAGACCACCACTCAAATCACATCCACACAGACTGGTACTGTACAGACCACCACTCAAATCACATCCACACAGACTGGTACTGTACAGACCACCACTCAAATCACATCCACACAGACTGGTACTGTACAGACCACCACTCAAATCACATCCACACAGACTTGTACTGTACAGACCACCACTCAAATCACATCCACACAGACTGGTACTGTACAGACCACCACTCAAATCACATCCACACAGACTGGTACTGTACAGACCACCACTCAAATCACATCACATCCACACACAGACTGGTACTGTACAGACCACCACTCAAATCAAATCCACACAGACTGGTACGGTACAGACCACCACTCAAATCACATCCACACAGACTGGTACTGTACAGACCACCACTCAAATCAAATCCACACAGACTGGTACGGTACAGACCACCACTCAAATCACATCCACACAGACTGGTAATGTACAGACCACCACTCAAATCACATCCACACAGACTGGTACTGTACAGACCACCACTCAAATCACATCCACACAGACTGGTACTGTACAGACCACCACTCAAATCACATCACATCCACACACAGACCGGTACTGTACAGACCACCACTCAAATCACATCCACACAGAATGGTACTAAACAGACCACCACTCAAATCACATCCACACAGACTGGTCCTGTACAGACCACCACTCAAATCACATCCACACAGACTGGTACTGTACAGACCACCGCTCAAATCACATCAACACAGACTGGTACTGTACAGACCACCACTCAAATCAAATCACATCCACACAGACTGGTACTGTACAGACCACTACTCAAATCACATCCACACAGACTGGTACTGTACAGACCACCACTCAAATCACATCCATACAGACTGGTACTGTACTGACCACCACTCAAATCACATCCACACAGACTTGTACTGTACAGACCACCACTCAAATCACATCCACACAGACTGGTATTGTACAGACCACCACTCAAATCACATCCACACAGACTGGTACTGTACAGACCACCACTCAAATCAAATCCACACAGACTGGTACTGTACAGACCACCACTCAAATCACATCCACACAGACTGGTACTGTACAGACCACCACTCAAATCACATCCACACAGACTTGTACTGTACAGACCACCACTCAAATCACATCCACACAGACTGGTACTGTACAGACCACCACTCAAATCACATCCACACAGACTGGTACTGTACAGACCACCACTCAAATCACATCCACACAGACTGGTACTGTACAGACCACCACTCAAATCAAATCACATCCACACAGACTGGTACTGCACAGACCACCACTCAAATCACATCCACACAGACTGGTACTGTACAGACCACCACTCAAATCAAATTACATCCACACAGACTGGTACTGTACAGACCACCACTCAAATCACATACATACAGACGGGTACTGTACAGACCACCACTCAAATCACATCCACACAGACTGGTACTGTACAGACCACCACTCAAATCACATCCATACAGACTGGTACTGTACAGACCACCACTCAAATCACATCCACACAGACTGGTACTGTACAGACCACCACTCAAATCAAATCCACACAGACTGGTACTGTACAGACCAACACTCAAATCACATCCACACAGACTGGTACTGTACAGACCACCACTCAAATCAAATCCACACAGACTGGTACTGTGCAGACCACCACTCAAATCACATCACATCCACACACAGACTGGTACTGTACAGACCACCACTCAAAGCACATGCACACAGACTGGTACTGTACATACCACCACTCAAATCACATCCACAAAGACTTGTACTGTACAGACCACCACTCAAATGACATCCACACAGACTGGTACTGCACAGACCACCAATCAAATCACATCCACACAGACTGGTACTGTACAGACCACCACTCAAATCACATCCACACAGACTGGTACTGTACAGACCACCACTCAAATCACATCCACACACAGACTGGTACTGTACAGACCACCACTCAAATCAAATCCACACAGACTGGTACTGTACAGACCACCACTCAAATCACATCCACACAGACTTGTACTGTACAGACCACCACTCAAATCACATCCACACAGACTGGTACTGCACAGACCACCACTCAAATCACATCCACACAGACTGGTACTGTACAGACCACCACTCAAATCACATCCACACAGACTGGTACTGTACAGACCACCACTCAAATCACATCCACACACAGACTGGTACTGTACAGACCACCACTCAAATCAAATCCACACAGACTGGTACTGTACAGACCACCACTCAAATCACATCCACACAGACTGGTACTGCACAGACCACCACTCAAATCACATCCACACAGACTGGTACTGTACAGACCACCACTCAAATCACATCCACACAGACTGGTACTGTACAGACCACCACTCAAATAAAATCACATCCACACAGACTGGTACTGTACAGACCACCACTCAAATCAAATCACATCCACACAGACTGGTACTGTACAGACCACTACTCAAATCACATCCACACAGACTGGTACTGCACAGACCACCACTCAAATCACATCACATCCACACACAGACTGGTACTGTACAGACCACCACTCAAATCACATCCACACAGACTGGTACTGTACAGACCAACACTCAAATCACATCCACACAGACTGGTACTGTACAGACCACCACTCAAATCACATCCACACAGACTGGTACTGTACAGACCACCACTCAAATAACATCCACACAGACTGGTACAGTACAGACCACCACTCAAATCACATCCACACAGACTGGTACTGTACAGACCACCACTCATATCAAATCCACACAGACTGGTACTGTACAGAACACCACTCAAATCACATCCACACAGACTGGTACTGTACAGACCACCACTCAAATCACATCCACACAGACTGGTACTGTACAGACCACCACTCAAATCACATCCACACAGACTGGTACTGCACAGACCACCACTCAAATCACACATCCACACACAGACTGGTACTGTACAGACCACCACTCAAATCACATCCACACAGACTGGTACTGTACAGACCACCACTCAAATCACATCCACACAGACTGGTACTGTACAGACCACCACTCAAATCAAATCCACACAGACTGGTACTGTACAGACCACCACTCAAATCACATCCACACAGACTGGTCCTGTACAGACCACCACTAAAATCACATCCACACAGACTGGTACTGTACAGACCACCGCTCAAATCACATCCACACAGACTGGTACTGTACAGACCACCACTCAAATCACATCCACACAGACTTGTACTGTACAGACCACCACTCAAATCACATCCACACAGACTGGTACTGTACAGACCACCACTCAAATCACATCCACACAGACTGGTACTGTACAGACCACCACTCAAATCACATCACATCCACACACAGACTGGTACTGTACAGACCACCACTCAAATCAAATCCACACAGACTGGTACTGTACAGACCACCACTCAAATCACATCCACACAGACTGGTACTGTACAGACCACCACTCAAATCACATCCACACAGACTGGTACGGTACAGACCACCACTCAAATCACATCCACACAGACTGGTAATGTACAGACCACCACTCAAATCACATCCACACAGACTGGTACTGTACAGACCACCACTCAAATCACATCCACACAGACTGGTACTGTACAGACCACCACTCAAATCACATCACATCCACACACAGACCGGTACTGTACAGACCACCACTCAAATCACATCCACACAGAATGGTACTAAACAGACCACCACTCAAATCACATCCACACAGACTGGTCCTGTACAGACCACCACTCAAATCACATCCACACAGACTGGTACTGTACAGACCACCGCTCAAATCACATCAACACAGACTGGTACTGTACAGACCACCACTCAAATCAAATCACATCCACACAGACTGGTACTGTACAGACCACTACTCAAATCACATCCACACAGACTGGTACTGTACAGACCACCACTCAAATCACATCCATACAGACTGGTACTGTACTGACCACCACTCAAATCACATCCACACAGACTTGTACTGTACAGACCACCACTCAAATCACATCCACACAGACTGGTATTGTACAGACCACCACTCAAATCACATCCACACAGACTGGTACTGTACAGACCACCACTCAAATCAAATCCACACAGACTGGTACTGTACAGACCACCACTCAAATCACATCCACACAGACTGGTACTGTACAGACCACCACTCAAATCACATCCACACAGACTTGTACTGTACAGACCACCACTCAAATCACATCCACACAGACTGGTACTGTACAGACCACCACTCAAATCACATCCACACAGACTGGTACTGTACAGACCACCACTCAAATCACATCCACACAGACTGGTACTGTACAGACCACCACTCAAATCAAATCACATCCACACAGACTGGTACTGCACAGACCACCACTCAAATCACATCCACACAGACTGGTACTGTACAGACCACCACTCAAATCAAATTACATCCACACAGACTGGTACTGTACAGACCACCACTCAAATCACATACATACAGACGGGTACTGTACAGACCACCACTCAAATCACATCCACACAGACTGGTACTGTACAGACCACCACTCAAATCACATCCATACAGACTGGTACTGTACAGACCACCACTCAAATCACATCCACACAGACTGGTACTGTACAGACCACCACTCAAATCAAATCCACACAGACTGGTACTGTACAGACCAACACTCAAATCACATCCACACAGACTGGTACTGTACAGACCACCACTCAAATCAAATCCACACAGACTGGTACTGTGCAGACCACCACTCAAATCACATCACATCCACACACAGACTGGTACTGTACAGACCACCACTCAAAGCACATGCACACAGACTGGTACTGTACATACCACCACTCAAATCACATCCACACAGACTTGTACTGTACAGACCACCACTCAAATGACATCCACACAGACTGGTACTGCACAGACCACCAATCAAATCACATCCACACAGACTGGTACTGTACAGACCACCACTCAAATCACATCCACACAGACTGGTACTGTACAGACCACCACTCAAATCACATCCACACACAGACTGGTACTGTACAGACCACCACTCAAATCAAATCCACACAGACTGGTACTGTACAGACCACCACTCAAATCACATCCACACAGACTTGTACTGTACAGACCACCACTCAAATCACATCCACACAGACTGGTACTGCACAGACCACCACTCAAATCACATCCACACAGACTGGTACTGTACAGACCACCACTCAAATCACATCCACACAGACTGGTACTGTACAGACCACCACTCAAATCACATCCACACACAGACTGGTACTGTACAGACCACCACTCAAATCAAATCCACACAGACTGGTACTGTACAGACCACCACTCAAATCACATCCACACAGACTGGTACTGCACAGACCACCACTCAAATCACATCCACACAGACTGGTACTGTACAGACCACCACTCAAATCACATCCACACAGACTGGTACTGTACAGACCACCACTCAAATAAAATCACATCCACACAGACTGGTACTGTACAGACCACCACTCAAATCAAATCACATCCACACAGACTGGTACTGTACAGACCACTACTCAAATCACATCCACACAGACTGGTACTGCACAGACCACCACTCAAATCACATCACATCCACACACAGACTGGTACTGTACAGACCACCACTCAAATCACATCCACACAGACTGGTACTGTACAGACCAACACTCAAATCACATCCACACAGACTGGTACTGTACAGACCACCACTCAAATCACATCCACACAGACTGGTACTGTACAGACCACCACTCAAATAACATCCACACAGACTGGTACAGTACAGACCACCACTCAAATCACATCCACACAGACTGGTACTGTACAGACCACCACTCATATCAAATCCACACAGACTGGTACTGTACAGAACACCACTCAAATCACATCCACACAGACTGGTACTGTACAGACCACCACTCAAATCACATCCACACAGACTGGTACTGTACAGACCACCACTCAAATCACATCCACACAGACTGGTACTGCACAGACCACCACTCAAATCACATCACATCCACACACAGACTGGTACTGTACAGACCACCACTCAAATCACATCCACACAGACTGGTACTGTACAGACCACCACTCAAATCACATCCCCACAGACTGGTACTGTACAGACCACCACTCAAATTACATCCACACAGACTGGTACTGTACAGACCACCACTCAAATCACATCCACACAGACTGGTCCTGTACAGACCACCACTAAAATCACATCCACACAGACTGGTACTGTACAGACCACCGCTCAAATCACATCCACACAGACTGGTACTGTACAGACCACCACTCAAATCAAATCACATCCACACAGACTGGTACTGTACAGACCACTACTCAAATCACATCCACACAGACTGGTACTGTAAAGACCACCACTAAAATCACATCCATACAGACTGGTACTGTACTGACCACCACTCAAATCACATCCACACAGACTTGTACTGTACAGACCACCACTCAAATCACATCCACACAGACTGGTATTGTACAGACCACCACTCAAATCACATCCACACAGACTGGTACTGTACAGACCACCACTCAAATCACATCCACACAGACTGGTACTGTACAGACCACCACTCAAATCACATCCACACAGACTGGTACTGTACAGACCACCACTCAAATCACATCCACACAGACTTATAGTGTACAGACCACCACTCAAATCACATCCACACAGACTGGTACTGTACAGACCACCACTCAAATCACATTCACACAGACTGGTACTGTACAGACCACCACTCAAATCACATCACATCCACACACAGACTGGTACTGTACAGACCACCACTCAAATCAAATCCACACAGACTGGTACGGTACAGACCACCACTCAAATCACATCCACACAGACTGGTACTGTACAGACCACCATTCAAATCACATCCACACAGACTGGTACTGTACAGACCACCACTCAAATCACATCCACACAGACTGGTACTGTACAGACCACCACTCAAATCACATCCACACAGACTGGTACTGTACAGACCACCACTCAAATCACATCACATCCACACAGACCGGTACTGTACAGACCACCACTCAAATCACATCCACACAGAATGGTACTAAACAGACCACCACTCAAATCACATCCACACAGACTGGTCCTGTACAGACCACCACTCAAATCACATCCACACAGACTGGTACTGTACAGACCACCACTCAAATCACATCCACACAGACTGGTACTGTACAGACCACCACTCAAATCAAATCACATCCACACAGACTGGTACTGTACAGACCACTACTCAAATCACATCCACACAGACTGGTACTGTACAGACCACCACTCAAATCACATCCATACAGACTGGTACTGTACTGACCACCACTCAAATCACATCCACACAGACTTGTACTGTACAGACCACCACTCAAATCACATCCACACAGACTGGTACTGTACAGACCACCACTCAAATCACATCCACACAGACTGGTACTGTACAGACCACCACTCAAATCACATCCACACAGACTGGTACTGTACAGACCACCACTCAAATCACATACACACAGACTGGTACTGTACAGACCACCACTCAAATCACATCCACACAGACTTGTACTGTACAGACCACCACTCAAATCACATCCACACAGACTGGTACTGTACAGACCACCACTCAAATCACATCCACACAGACTGGTACTGTACAGACCACCACTCAAATCACATCCACACAGACTGGTACTGTACAGACCACCACTCAAATCAAATCACATCCACACAGACTGGTACTGTACAGACCACCACTCAAATCACATCCACACAGACTGGTACTGTACAGACCACCACTCAAATCAAATCACATCCACACAGACTGGTACTGTACAGACCACCACTCAAATCACATACATACAGACGGGTACTGTACAGACCACCACTCAAATCACATCCACACAGACTGGTACTGTACAGACCACCACTCAAATCACATCCATACAGACTGGTACTGTACAGACCACCACTCAAATCACATCCACACAGACTGGTACTGTACAGACCACCACTCAAATCACATCCACACAGACTGGTACTGTACAGACCACCACTCAAATCACATCCACACAGACTGGTACTGTACAGACCACCACTCAAATCAAATCCACACAGACTGGTACTGTACAGACCACCACTCAAATCACATCACATCCACACAGACTGGTACTGTACAGACCACCACTCAAATCACATGCACACAGACTGGTACTGTACAGACCACCACTCAAATCACATCCACACAGACTGGTACTGTACAGACCACCACTCAAATCACATCCACACAGACTGGTACTGTACAGACCACCACTCAAATCAAATCCACACAGACTGGTACTGTACAGACCACCACTCAAATCACATCCACACAGACTGGTACTGTACAGACCACCACTCAAATCACATCCACACACAGACTGGTACTGTACAGACCACCACTCAAATCAAATCCACACAGACTGGTACTGTACAGACCACCACTCAAATCACATCCACACAGACTTGTACTGTACAGACCACCACTCAAATCACATCCACACAGACTGGTACTGCACAGACCACCACTCAAATCACATCCACACAGACTGGTACTGTACAGACCACCACTCAAATCACATCCACACAGACTGGTACTGTACAGACCACCACTCAAATCACATCCACACACAGACTGGTACTGTACAGACCACCACTCAAATCAAATCCACACAGACTGGTACTGTACAGACCACCATTCAAATCACATCCACACAGACTGGTACTGCACAGACCACCACTCAAATCACATCCACACAGACTGGTACTGTACAGACCACCACTCAAATCACATCCACACAGACTGGTACTGTACAGACCACCACTCAAATAAAATCACATCCACACAGACTGGTACTGTACAGACCACCACTCAAATCAAATCACATCCACACAGACTGGTACTGTACAGACCACTACTCAAATCACATCCACACAGACTGGTACTGTACAGACCACCACTCAAATCAAATCACATCCACACAGACTGGTACTGTACAGACCACCACTCAAATCACATACATACAGACGGGTACTGTACAGACCACCACTCAAATCACATCCACACAGACTGGTACTGTACAGACCACCACTCAAATCACATCCATACAGACTGGTACTGTACAGACCACCACTCAAATCACATCCACACAGACTTGTACTGTACAGACCACCGCTCAAATCACATCCACACAGACTGGTACTGTACAGACCACCACTCAAATCAAATCACATCCACACAGACTGGTACTGTACAGACCACCACTCAAATCAGATCCACACAGACTGGTACTGTACAGACCACCACTCAAATCACATCCACAGACTGGTACTGTACCACCACTCAAATCACATCCACACACAGACTGGTACTGTACAGACCACCACTCAAATCACATCCACACAGACTGGTACTGTACAGACCACCACTCAAATCAAATCCACACAGACTGGTACTGTACAGACCAACACTCAAATCACATCCACACAGACTGGTACTGTACAGACCACCACTCAAATCAAATCCACACAGACTGGTACTGTACAGACCACCACTCAAATCACATCACATCCACACAGACTGGTACTGTACAGACCACCACTCAAATCACATCCACACAGACTGGTACTGTACAGACCACCACTCAAATCACATCCACACAGACTGGTCCTGTACAGACCACCACTCAAATCACATCCACACAGACTGGTACTGTACAGACCACCACTCAAATCACATCCACACAGACTTGTACTGTACAGACCACCACTCAAATCACATCCACACAGACTGGTACTGTACAGACCACCACTCAAATCAAATCACATCCACAGACTGGTACTGTACAGACCACCACTCAAATCAAATCATCCACACAGACTGGTACTGTACAGACCACCACTCAAATCACATCCACACAGACTGGTACTGTACAGACCACCACTCAAATCAAATCACATCCACACAGACTGGTACTGTACAGACCACCACTCAAATCACATCCACATACAGACTGGTACTGTACAGACCACCACTCAAATCACATCCACACAGACTGGTACTGTACAGACCACCACTCAAATCACATCCATACAGACTGGTACTGTACAGACCACCACTCAAATCACATCCACACAGACTGGTACTGTACAGACCACCACTCAAATCACATCCACACAGACTGGTACTGTACAGACCACCACTCAAATCACATCCACACAGACTGGTACTGTACAGACCACCACTCAAATCAAATCCACACAGACTGGTACTGTACAGACCACCACTCAAATCACATCCACACAGACTGGTACTGTACAGACCACCACTCAAATCACATCCACACAGACTTGTACTGTACAGACCACCACTCAAATCACATCCACACAGACTGGTACTGTACAGACCACCACTCAAATCACATCCACACAGACTGGTACTGTACAGACCACCACTCAAATCACATCCACACAGACTGGTACTGTACAGACCACCACTCAAATCAAATCCACACAGACTGGTACTGTACAGACCACCACTCAAATCACATCCACACAGACTGGTACTGTACAGACCACCACTCAAATCACATCCACACAGACTGGTACTGTACAGACCACCACTCAAATCAAATCACATCCACACAGACTGGTACTGTACAGACCACCACTCAAATCACATACATACAGACGGGTACTGTACAGACCACCACTCAAATCACATCCACACAGACTGGTACTGTACAGACCACCACTCAAATCACATCCATACAGACTGGTACTGTACAGACCACCACTCAAATCACATCCACACAGACTTGTACTGTACAGACCACCACTCAAATCACATCCACACAGACTGGTACTGTACAGACCACCACTCAAATCAAATCACATCCACACAGACTGGTACTGTACAGACCACCACTCAAATCACATCCACACAGACTGGTACTGTACAGACCACCACTCAAATCACATCCACACAGACTGGTACTGTACAGACCACCACTCAAATCACATCCACACAGACTGGTACTGTACAGACCACCACTCAAATCACATCCACACAGACTGGTACTGTACAGACCACCACTCAAATCAAATCCACACAGACTGGTACTGTACAGACCAACACTCAAATCACATCCACACAGACTGGTACTGTACAGACCACCACTCAAATCACATCCACACAGACTGGTACTGTACAGACCACCACTCAAATCACATCACATCCACACACAGACTGGTACTGTACAGACCACCACTCAAATCACATCCACACAGACTGGTACTGTACAGACCACCACTCAAATCACATCCACACAGACTGGTCCTGTACAGACCACCACTCAAATCACATCCACACAGACTGGTACTGTACAGACCACCACTCAAATCACATCCACACAGACTTGTACTGTACAGACCACCACTCAAATCACATCCACACAGACTGGTACTGTACAGACCACCACTCAAATCAAATCACATCCACACAGACTGGTACTGTACAGACCACCACTCAAATCAAATCACATCCACACAGACTGGTACTGTACAGACCACTACTCAAATCACATCCACACAGACTGGTACTGTACAGACCACCACTCAAATCAAATCACATCCACAGACTGGTACTGTACAGACCACCACTCAAATCACATACATACAGACGGGTACTGTACAGACCACCACTCAAATCACATCCACACAGACTGGTACTGTACAGACCACCACTCAAATCACATCCATACAGACTGGTACTGTACAGACCACCACTCAAATCACATCCACACAGACTTGTACTGTACAGACCACCACTCAAATCACATCCACACAGACTGGTACTGTACAGACCACCACTCAAATCACATCCACACAGACTGGTACTGTACAGACCACCACTCAAATCAAATCCACACAGACTGGTACTGTACAGACCACCACTCAAATCACATCCACACAGACTGGTACTGTACAGACCACCACTCAAATCACATCCACACAGACTGGTACTGTACAGACCACCACTCAAATCACATCCACACAGACTGGTACTGTACAGACCACCACTCAAATCACATCCACACAGACTGGTACTGTACAGACCACCACTCAAATCACATCCACACAGACTGGTACTGTACAGACCACCACTCAAATCACATCCACACAGACTGGTACTGTACAGACCACCACTCAAATCACATCCACACAGACTGGTACTGTACAGACCACCACTCAAATCAAATCACATCCACACAGACTGGTACTGTACAGACCACCACTCAAATCACATCCACACAGACTGGTACTGTACAGACCACCACTCAAATCAAATCCCATCCACACAGACTGGTACTGTACAGACCACCACTCAAATCACATACATACAGACTGGTACTGTACAGACCACCACTCAAATCACATCCACACAGACTGGTACTGTACAGACCACCACTCAAATCACATCCATACAGACTGGTACTGTACAGACCACCACTCAAATCACATCCACACAGACTGGTACTGTACAGACCACCACTCAAATCAAATCCACACAGACTGGTACTGTACAGACCACCACTCAAATCACATCCACACAGACTGGTACTGTACAGACCACCACTCAAATCAAATCCACACAGACTGGTACTGTACAGACCACCACTCAAATCACATCACATCCACACACAGACTGGTACTGTACAGACCACCACTCAAATCACATCCACACAGACTGGTACTGTACAGACCACCACTCAAATCACATCCACACAGACTTGTACTGTACAGACCACCACTCAAATCACATCCACACAGACTGGTACTGTACAGACCACCAATCAAATCACATCCACACAGACTGGTACTGTACAGACCACCACTCAAATCACATCCACACAGACTGGTACTGTACAGACCACCACTCAAATCACATCCACACACAGACTGGTACTGTACAGACCACCACTCAAATCACATCCACACAGACTGGTCCTGTACAGACCACCACTCAAATCACATCCACACAGACTGGTACTGTACAGACCACCACTCAAATCACATCCACACAGACTGGTACTGTACAGACCACCACTCAAATCACATCCACACAGACTGGTACTGTACAGACCACCACTCAAATCACATCCACACAGACTGGTCCTGTACAGACCACCACTCAAATCACATCCACACAGACTGGTACTGTACAGACCACCGCTCAAATCACATCCACACAGACTGGTACTGTACAGACCACCACTCAAATCAAATCACACACGCAGACTGGTACTGTACAGACCACCACTCAAATCACATCCACACAGACTGGTACTGTACAGACCACCACTCAAATCACATCCATACAGACTGGTACTGTACAGACCACCACTCAAATCACATCCACACAGACTTGTACTGTACAGACCACCACTCAAATCACATCCACACAGACTGGTACTGTACAGACCACCACTCAAATCACATCCACACAGACTGGTACTGTACAGACCACCACTCAAATCAATCCACCACACAGACTGGTACTGTACAGACCACCACTCAAATCACATCCACACAGACTGGTACTGTACAGACCACCACTCAAATCAAATCCACACAGACTGGTACTGTACAGACCACCACTCAAATCACATCCACACAGACTGGTACTGTACAGACCACCACTCAAATCAAATCCACACAGACTGGTACTGTACAGACCACAACTCAAATCAAATCACATCCACACAGACTGGTACTGTACAGACCACCACTCAAATCACATCCACACAGACTGGTACTGTACAGACCACCACTCAAATCACATCCACACAGACTTGTACTGTACAGACCACCACTCAAATCACATCCACACAGACTGGTACTGCACAGACCACCAATCAAATCACATCCACACAGACTGGTACTGTACAGACCACCACTCAAATCACATCCACACAGACTGGTACTGTACAGACCACCACTCAAATCACATCCACACAGACTGGTACTGTACAGACCACCACTCAAATCACATCCACACAGACTGGTCCTGTACAGACCACCACTCAAATCACATCCACACAGACTGGTACTGTACAGACCACCGCTCAAATCACATCCACACAGACTGGTACTGTACAGACCACCACTCAAATCACATCCACACAGAATGGTACTGTACAGACCACCACTCAAATCACATCCACACAGACTGGTCCTGTACAGACCACCACTCAAATCACATCCACACAGACTGGTACTGTACAGACCACCGCTCAAATCACATCCACACAGACTGGTACTGTACAGACCACCACTCAAATCAAATCACATCCACACAGACTGGTACTGTACAGACCACTACTCAAATCACATCCACACAGACTGGTACTGTACAGACCACCACTCAAATCACATCCATACAGACTGGTACTGTACTGACCACCACTCAAATCACATCCACACAGACTTGTACTGTACAGACCACCACTCAAATCACATCCACACAGACTGGTACTGTACAGACCACCACTCAAATCACATCCACACAGACTGGTACTGTACAGACCACCACTCAAATCAAATCCACACAGACTGGTACTGTACAGACCACCACTCAAATCACATCCACACAGACTGGTACTGTACAGACCACCACTCAAATCACATCCACACAGACTGGTACTGTACAGACCACCACTCAAATCACATCCACACAGACTGGTACTGTACAGACCACCACTCAAATCACATCCACACAGACTGGTACTGTACAGACCACCACTCAAATCAAATCACATCCACACAGACTGGTACTGTACAGACCACCACTCAAATCAAATCACATCCACACAGACTGGTACTGTACAGACCACCACTCAAATCACATCCACACAGACTGGTACTGTACAGACCACCACTCAAATCAAATCACATCCACACAGACTGGTACTGTACAGACCACCACTCAAATCACATACATACAGACGGGTACTGTACAGACCACCACTCAAATCACATCCACACAGACTGGTACTGTACAGACCACCACTCAAATCACATCCATACAGACTGGTACTGTACAGACCACCACTCAAATCACATCCACACAGACTGGTACTGTACAGACCACCACTCAAATCAAATCCACACAGACTGGTACTGTACAGACCACCACTCAAATCACATCCACACAGACTGGTACTGTACAGACCACCACTCAAATCAAATCCACACAGACTGGTACTGTACAGACCACCACTCAAATCACATCCACACACAGACTGGTACTGTACAGACCACCACTCAAATCACATCCACACAGACTGGTACTGTACAGACCACCACTCAAATCACATCCACACAGACTTGTACTCTACAGACCACCACTCAAATCACATCCACACAGACTGGTACTGTACAGACCACCAATCAAATCACATCCACACAGACTGGTACTGTACAGACCACCACTCAAATCACATCCACACAGACTGGTACTGTACAGACCACCACTCAAATCACATCCACACACAGACTGGTACTGTACAGACCACCACTCAAATCAAATCCACACAGACTGGTACAGTACAGACCACCACTCAAATCACATCCACACAGACTTGTACTGTACAGACCACCACTCAAATCACATCCACACAGACTGGTACTGCACAGACCACCACTCAAATCACATCCACACAGACTGGTACTGTACAGACCACCACTCAAATCACATCCACACAGACTGGTACTGTACAGACCACCACTCAAATCACATCCACACAGACTTGTACTGCACAGACCACCACTCAAATCACATCCACACAGACTGGTACTGTACAGACCACCACTCAAATCACATCCACACAGACTGGTACTGTACAGACCACCACTCAAATCAAATCACATCCACACAGACTGGTACTGTACAGACCACCACTCAAATCAAATCACATCCACACAGACTGATACTGTACAGACCACTACTCAAATCACATCCACACAGACTGGTACTGTACAGACCACCACTCAAATCAAATCCCATCCACACAGACTGGTACTGTACAGACCACCACTCAAATCACATACATACAGACTGGTACTGTACAGACCACCACTCAAATCACATCCACACAGACTGGTACTGTACAGACCACCACTCAAATCACATCCACACAGACTGGTACTGTACAGACCACCACTCAAATCACATCCACACAGACTGGTACTGTACAGACCACCACTCAAATCAAAATCCACACAGACTGGTACTGTACAGACCACCACTCAAATCACATCCACACAGACTGGTACTGTACAGACCACCACTCAAATCAAATCACATCCACACAGACTGGTACTGTACAGACCACCACTCAAATCACATCACATCCACAAAGACTGGTACTGTACACACCACCACTCAAATCACATCCACACAGACTGGTACTGTACAGACCACCACTCAAATCACATCCACACAGACTGGTACTGTACAGACCACCACTCAAATCACATCCACACAGACTGGTACTGTACAGACCACCACTCAAATCACATCCACACAGACTGGTACTGTACAGACCACCACTCAAATCACATCACATCCACAAAGACTGGTACTGTACACACCACCACTCAAATCACATCCACACACAGACTGGTACTGTACAGACCACCACTCAAATCACATCCACAAAGACTGGTACTGTACACACCACCACTCAAATCACATCCACACAGACTGGTACTGTACAGACCACCACTCAAATCACATCCACACAGACTGGTACTGTACAGACCACCACTCAAATCACATCCACACAGACTGGTACTGTACAGACCACCACTCAAATCACATCCACACAGACTGGTACTGTACAGACCACCACTCAAATCACATCCACACAGACTGGTACTGTACAGACCACCACTCAAATCAAATCCACATAGACTGGTACTGTACAGACCACCACTCAAATCACATACATACAGACTGGTACTGTACAGACCACCACTCAAATCACATCCACACAGACTGGTACTGTACAGACCACCACTCAAATCACATCCATACAGACTGGTACTGTACAGACCACCACTCAAATCACATCCACACAGACTTGTACTGTACAGACCACCGCTCAAATCACATCCACACAGACTGGTACTGTACAGACCACCACTCAAATCAAATCACATCCACACAGACTGGTACTGTACAGACCACCACTCAAATCACATCCACACAGACTGGTACTGTACAGACCACCACTCAAATCACATCCACACAGACTGGTAATGTATAGACCACCACTCAAATCACATCCACACACAGACTGGTACTGTACAGACCACCACTCAAATCACATCCACACAGACTGGTACTGTACAGACCACCACTCAAATCAAATCCACACAGACTGGTACTGTACAGACCAACACTCAAATCACATCCACACAGACTGGTACTGTACAGACCACCACTCAAATCAAATCCACACAGACTGGTACTGTACAGACCACCACTCAAATCACATCACATCCACACACAGACTGGTACTGTACAGACCACCACTCAAATCACATCCACACAGACTGGTACTGTACAGACCACCACTCAAATCACATCCACACAGACTGGTCCTGTACAGACCACCACTCAAATCACATCCACACAGACTGGTACTGTACAGACCACCACTCAAATCACATCCACACAGACTGGTACTGTACAGACCACCACTCAAATCACATCCACACAGACTGGTACTGTACAGACCACCACTCAAATCAAATCACATCCACACAGACTGGTACTGTACAGACCACCACTCAAATCAAATCACATCCACACAGACTGGTACTGTACAGACCACTACTCAGATCACATCCACACAGACTGGTACTGTACAGACCACCACTCAAATCAAATCACATCCACAGACTGGTACTGTAGAGACCACCACTCAAATCACATACATACAGACGGGTACTGTACATACCACCACTCAAATCACATCCACACAGACTGGTACTGTACAGACCACCACTCAAATCACATCCATACAGACTGGTACTGTACTGACCACCACTCAAATCACATCCACACTGACTGGTACTGTACAGACCACCACTCAAATCACATCCACACAGACTGGTACTGTACAGACCACCACTCAAATCACATCCACACACAGACTGGTACTGTACAGACCACCACTCAAATCAAATCCACACAGACTGGTACTGTACAGACCACCACTCAAATCACATCCACACAGACTTGTACTGTACAGACCACCACTCAAATCACATCCACACAGACTGGTACTGTACAGACCACCACTCAAATCAAATCACATCCACACAGACTGGTACTGCACAGACCACCACTCAAATCACATCCACACAGACTGGTACTGTACAGACCACCACTCAAATCAAATCACATCCACACAGACTGGTACTGTACAGACCACCACTCAAATCACATACATACAGACGGTTACTGTACAGACCACCACTCAAATCACATCCACACAGACTGGTACTGTACAGACCACCACTCAAATCACATCCATACAGACTGGTACTGTACAGACCACCACTCAAATCACATCCACACAGACTGGTACTGTACAGACCACCACTCAAATCAAATCCACACAGACTGGTACTGTACAGACCACCACTCAAATCACATCCACACAGACTGGTACTGTACAGACCACCACTCAAATCAAATCCACACAGACTGGTACTGTACAGACCACCACTCAAATCACATCACATCCACACACAGACTGGTACTGTACAGACCACCACTCAAATCACATCCACACAGACTGGTACAGTACAGACCACCACTCAAATCACATCCACACAGACTTGTACTGTACAGACCACCACTCAAATCACATCCACACAGACTGGTACTGCACAGACCACCAATCAAATCACATCCACACAGACTGGTACTGTACAGACCACCACTCAAATCACATCCACACAGACTGGTACTGTACAGACCACCACTCAAATCACATCCACACAGACTTGTACTGTACAGACCACCACTCAAATCACATCCACACAGACTGGTACTGTACAGACCACCACTCAAATCACATCCACACAGACTGGTACTGTACAGACCACCACTCAAATCACATCCACACAGACTGGTACTGTACAGACCACCACTCAAATCACATCCACACAGAGACTGGTACTGTACAGACCACCACTCAAATCACATCCACACAGACTGGTACTGTACAGTCCACCACTCAAATCACATACATACAGACGGGTACTGTACAGACCACCACTCAAATCACATCCACACAGACTGGTACTGTACAGACCACCACTCAAATCACATCCATACAGATTGGTACTGTACAGACCACCACTCAAATCACATCCACACAGACTTGTACTGTACAGACCACCGCTCAAATCACATCCACACAGACTTATACTGTACAGACCACCACTCAAATCAAATCACATCCACACAGACTGGTACTGTACAGACCACCACTCAAATCACATCCACACAGACTGGTACTGTACAGACCACCACTCAAATCACATCCACACAGACTGGTACTGTACAGACCACCACTCAAATCACATCCACACACAGACTGGTACTGTACAGACCACCACTCAAATCACATCCACACAGACTGGTACTGTACAGACCACCACTCAAATCAAATCCACACAGACTGGTACTGTACAGACCAACACTCAAATCACATCCACACAGACTGGTACTGTACAGACCACCACTCAAATCAAATCCACACAGACTGGTACTGTACAGACCACCACTCAAATCACATCACATCCACACACAGACTGGTACTGTACAGACCACCACTCAATTCACATCCACACAGACTGGTACTGTACAGACCACCACTCAAATCACATCCACACAGACTGGTCCTGTACAGACCACCACTCAAATCACATCCACACAGACTGGTACTGTACAGACCACCACTCAAATCACATCCACACAGACTTGTACTGTACAGACCACCACTCAAATCACATCCACACAGACTGGTACTGTACAGACCACCACTCAAATCAAATCACATCCACACAGACTGGTACTGTACAGACCACCACTCAAATCAAATCACATCCACACAGACTGGTACTGTACAGACCACTACTCAGATCACATCCACACAGACTGGTACTGTACAGACCACCACTCAAATCAAATCACATCCACACAGACTGGTACTGTAGAGACCACCACTCAAATCACATACATACAGACGGTACTGTACAGACCACCACTCAAATCACATCCACACAGACTGGTACTGTACAGACCACCACTCAAATCACATCCATACAGACTGGTACTGTACTGACCACCACTCAAATCACATCCACACTGACTTGTACTGTACAGACCACCACTCAAATCACATCCACACAGACTGGTACTGTACAGACCACCACTCAAATCACATCCACACAGACTGGTACTGTACAGACCACCACTCAAATCAAATCCACACAGACTGGTACTGTACAGACCACCACTCAAATCACATCCACACAGACTGGTACTGTACAGACCACCACTCAAATCACTCCACACAGACTTGTACTGTACAGACCACCACTCAAATCACATCCACACAGACTGGTACTGTACAGACCACCACTCAAATCACATCCACACAGACTGGTACTGTACAGACCACCACTCAAATCACATCCACACACAGACTGGTACTGTACAGACCACCACTCAAATCAAATCCACACAGACTGGTACTGTACAGACCACCACTCAAATCACATCCACACAGACTTGTACTGTACAGACCACCACTCAAATCACATCCACACAGACTGGTACTGTACAGACCACCACTCAAATCAAATCACATCCACACAGACTGGTACTGCACAGACCACCACTCAAATCACATCCACACAGACTGGTACTGTACAGACCACCACTCAAATCAAATCACATCCACACAGACTGGTACTGTACAGACCACCACTCAAATCACTCCACACAGACTTGTACTGTACAGACCACCACTCAAATCACATCCACACAGACTGGTACTGTACAGACCACCACTCAAATCACATCCATACAGACTGGTACTGTACAGACCACCACTCAAATCACATCCACACACAGACTGGTACTGTACAGACCACCACTCAAATCAAATCCACAGACTGGTACTGTACAGACCACCACTCAAATCACATCCACACAGACTTGTACTGTACAG
>NW_026278571.1:0-4418 GCF_023373465.1 Oncorhynchus keta | reverse complement strand
TTAGCCTGTTAGCCATGATGCAGTAATTAAATGAACAAGTCTTAGCCTGTTAGCCTGTTAGCCATGATGCAGTAATTAAATGAACAAGTCTTAGCCTGTTAGCCTGTTAGCCATGATGCAGTAATTAAATGAACAAGTCTTAGCCTGTTTAGGCCAAGATGCAGTAATTAAATGAACAAGTCTTGGCCTGTTAGCCTGTTAGCCATGATGCAGTAATTAAATGAACAAGTCTTAGCCTGTTACCCTGCCATGATGCAGTACTTAAATGAACAGTCTTAGCCTGTTAGCCTGTTAGCCATGATGCAGTAATTAAATGAACAAGTGCAGCCTGCTACCCTGTTAGCCATGATGCAGTAATTAAATGAACAAGTCACCCAGTTCGTTAGCCTGTTAGCCATGATGCAATTAAATGAACAAGTCTTAGCCTGTTAGCCTGTTATTAGCCATGATGCAGTAATTAAATGAACAAGTCTTTGCCTGTTACCCTGTTAGCTGTGATGCAGTAATTAAATGAACAAGTCTTAGCCTGTTAGCCTGTTGCCTTAAACCCTACAACTATCCAGAACGTCTTAGCCTGTTAGCCTGTTAGCCATGATGCAGTAATTAAATGAACAAGTCTTAGCCTGTTAGCCTGTTAGCCTTCCACTGATGCAGTAATTAAATGAACAAGTCTTAGCCTGTTAGCCTGTTACCATGATGCAGTAATTAAATGAACAAGTCTTAGCCTGTTAGCCTGTTAGCCATGATGCAGTAATTAAATGAACAAGTCTTAGCCTGTTAGCCTGTTAGCCATGATGCAGTAATTAAATGAACAAGTCTGTAGCCTGTTAGCCTGTTAGCCATGATGCAGTAATTAAATGAACAAGTCTTGGCCTGTTAGCCGCATCCGCTGCAGTAATTAAATGAACAAGTCTTAGCCTGTTACCCAAACAAGTTACCTCTTGGCCTGTTCCCTACCCTGAGATGTCAAAACTGTAATTAACAAACTCCTCACGACGCCCAGGACAGCGGAGTCTTCACCCTACTGTTAGACACTGAAACCCCACCTTAAGGAACACCTAGGATGATGCAAGTAATTAAATCCCCAACAAGTCTTAGCCTGTTCCACTGTTGTCATGGTGTATGCACTAATTAAATGAAGTCATAGCCTGTTACCTGTTAGCCATGAGCAGTAATTAAATGTAATGTAAGTCTTAGCCTGTTAGCCTGTTAGCCATGATGCAGTAATTAAATGAACAAGTCTTAGCCTGTTAGCCTGTTAGCCATGATGCAGTAATTAAATGAACAAGTCTTAGCCTGTTACCCTGTTAGCCATGATGCAGTAATTAAATGAACAAGTCTTAGCCTGTTAGCCTGTTAGCCATGATGCAGTACTTAAATGAACAAGTCTTAGCCTGTTAGCCTGTTAGCCATGATGCAGTAATTAAATGAACAAGTCTTAGCCTGTTAGCCTGTTAGCCATGATGCGGTAATTAAATGAACAAGTCTTAGCCTGTTAGCCTGTTAGCCATGATGCAGTAATTAAATGAACAAGTCTTAGCCTGTTAGCCTGTTAGCCATGATGCAGTAATTAAATGAACAAGTCTTAGCCTGTTAGCCTGTTAGCCATGATGCAGTAATTAAATGAACAAGTCTTAGCCTGTTAGCCTGTTATGATGCAGTACTTAAATGAACAAGTCTTAGCCTGTTAGCCTGTTAGCCATGATGGTAATTAAATGAACAAGTCTTAGCCTGTTACCCTGTTAGCCATGATGCAGTAATTAAATGAACAAGTCTTAGCCTGTTAGCCTGTTAGCCATGATGCAGTAATTAAATGAACAGGGTCTTGGCCTGTTGGCCTGTTGGCCATGATGCAGTAATTGATGAACAAGTCTTAGCCTGTTAGCCTGTTAGCCATGATGCAGTAATTAATGAACAAGTCTTAGCCTGTTGTTATGTGTGGCCATGATGCATTGAGTAAATGAATATGAGTCATAGCCTGTTAGCCTGGTAGCCATGATGCAGTAATTAATGAACAAGTCTTAGCCTGTTGCTTCATGATGCAGTAATTAAATGAACAAGTCTTAGCCTGTTAGCCTGTTATACATGATGCAGTAATTAAATTAATACAAGTCTTAGCCTGTTAGCCTGTTAGCCATGATGCACGGTAATTAAATGAACAAGTCTTAGCCTGTTAGCCATGATGCAGTAATTAAATGAACAAGTCTTAGCCTGTTAGCCTGTGCTTATGATGCAGTAATTAAATGAACAAGTCTTAGCCTGTTAGCCATGATGCAGTAATTAAATGAACAAGTCTTAGCCTGTTAGCCTGTTAGCCATGATGCAGTAATTAAATGAACAAGTCTTAGCCTGTTACCCTGTTAGCCATGATGCGGTAATTAAATGAACAAGTCTTAGCCTGTTAGCCTGTTAGTCATGATGCAGTAATTAAATGAACAAGTCTTAGCCTGTTAGCCTGTTAGCCATGATGCAGTAATTAAATGAACAAGTCTTAGCCTGTTAGCCTGTTAGCCATGATGCAGTAATTAAATGAACAAGTCTTAGCCTGTTAGCCTGTTAGCCATGATGCAGTAATTAAATGAACAAGTCTTAGCCTGTTAGCCTGTTAGCCATGATGCAGTAATTAAATGAACAAGTCTTAGCCTGTTAGCCTGTTAGCCATGATGCAGTAATTAAATGAACAAGTCTTAGCCTGTTAGCTCCATGATGCAGTAATTAAATGAACAAGTCTTAGCCTGTTAGCCTGTTAGCCATGATGCAGTAATTAAATGAACAAGTCTTAGCCTGTTAGCCTGTTAGCCATGATGCAGTAATTAAATGAACAAGTCTTAGCCTGTTAGCCTGTTAGCCATGATGCAGTAATTAAATGAACAAGTCTTAGCCTGTTAGCCTGTTAGCCATGATGCAGTAATTAAATGAACAAGTCTTGGCCTGTTAGCCTGTTAGCCATGATGCAGTAATTAAATGAACAAGTCTTAGCCTGTTAGCCTGTTAGCCATGATGCAGTAATTAAATGAACAAGTCTTAGCCTGTTACCCTGTTAGCCATGATGCAGTAATTAAATGAACAAGTCTTAGCCTGTTAGCCTGTTAGCCATGATGCAGTAATTAAATGAACAAGTCTTAGCCTGTTAGCCTGTTAGCCATGATGCAGTAATTAAATGAACAAGTCTTAGCCTGTTAGCCTGTTAGCCATGATGCAGTAATTAAATGAACAAGTCTTAGCCTGTTAGCCTGTTAGCCATGATGCAGTAATTAAATGAACAAGTCTTAGCCTGTTAGCCATGATGCAGTAATTAAATGAACAAGTCTTAGCCTGTTAGCCTGTTAGCCATGATGCAGTAATTAAATGAACAAGTCTTAGCCTGTTAGCCTGTTAGCCATGATGCAGTAATTAAATGAACAAGTCTTAGCCTGTTAGCCTGTTAGCCATGATGCAGTAATTAAATGAACAAGTCTTAGCCTGTTAGCCTGTTAGCCATGATGCAGTAATTAAATGAACAAGTCTTAGCCTGTTAGCCTGTTAGCCATGATGCAGTAATTAAATGAACAAGTCTTAGCCTGTTAGCCTGTTAGCCATGATGCAGTAATTAAATGAACAAGTCTTAGCCTGTTAGCCTGTTAGCCATGATGCAGTAATTAAATGAACAAGTCTTAGCCTGTTAGCCTGTTAGCCATGATGCAGTAATTAAATGAACAAGTCTTAGCCTGTTAGCCTGTTAGCCATGATGCAGTAATTAAATGAACAAGTCTTAGCCTGTTAGCCTGTTAGCCATGATGCAGTAATTAAATGAACAAGTCTTAGCCTGTTAGCCTGTTAGCCATGATGCAGTAATTAAATGAACAAGTCTTAGCCTGTTAGCCTGTTAGCCATGATGCAGTAATTAAATGAACAAGTCTTAGCCTGTTAGCCTGTTAGCCATGATGCAGTAATTAAATGAACAAGTCTTAGCCTGTTACCCTGTTAGCCATGATGCAGTAATTAAATGAACAAGTCTTAGCCTGTTAGCCTGTTAGCCATGATGCAGTAATTAAATGAACAAGTCTTAGCCTGTTACCCTGTTAGCCATGATGCAGTAATTAAATGAACAAGTCTTAGCCTGTTAGCCTGTTAGCCATGATGCAGTAATTAAATGAACAAAGTCTTAGCCTGTTAGCCTGTTAGCCATGATGCAGTAATTAAATGAACAAGTCTTGGCCAAACTGTTAGCCATGATGCAGTAATTAAATGAACAAGTCTTAGCCTGTTACCCTGTTAGCCATGATGCAGTAATTAAATGAACAAGTCTTGGCCTGTTAGCCTGTTAGCCATGATGCAGTAATTAAATGAACAAGTCTTCTAGCCTGTTAGCCTGTTAGCCATGATGCAGTAATTAAATGAATGTCTTAGCCTGTTAGCCTGTTAGCCATGATGCAGTA
>NW_026278570.1:0-16202 GCF_023373465.1 Oncorhynchus keta | reverse complement strand
TAATGTACCTGCTGTATGGACTTGAGCAGGATGATGTTGTTGATCTTTCCGAAGGGTTCTACGGCCTTCATCACCTCATCATGAGCTGTGTGCTGAGGGATATTCATCAGTTTTAACAGAGCTGAGGTCCCTGGACCTCGTTTCTTCTTAGTCTAGAGGACAGGAGGAGAGAGAGAGGTACTGTTAGTCAGCTGTGTGTAGGGTATATTCTTTAGTCTTAACAGAGCTTAGGTCCCTGGGCCTCATTTCTTCTTAGTCTAGAGAAAACAGGAGGAGAGAGAGAGAGAGGACAGAGGGGTGTAGAGAGAGAGGACAGAGGGGTGTAGAGAGAGAGGACAGAGGGGTGTAGAGAGAGAGGACAGAGGGGTAGAGAGAGAGAGGACAGAGGAGGAGAGAGAGAGAGAACAGAGGAGGAGAGAGAGAGAGGACAGAGGGGTAGAGAGAGAGAGGACAGAGGGGTAGAGAGAGAGGACAGAGGGGTAGAGAGAGAGAGGACAGAGGGGTAGAGAGAGAGAGGACAGAGGGGTAGAGAGAGAGAGGACAGAGGGGTAGAGAGAGAGAGGACAGAGGGGTAGAGAGAGAGAGGACAGAGGGGTAGAGAGAGAGAGGACAGAGGGGTAGAGAGAGAGAGGACAGAGGGGTAGAGAGAGAGAGGACATAGGGGTAGAGAGAGAGGACAGAGGAGGAGAGAGAGGACAGAGGAGGAGAGAGAGGACAGAGGAGGAGAGAGAGGACAGAGGAGGAGAGAGAGGACAGGAGGAGGAGAGAGGACAGAGGGGGAGAGAGAGGACAGAGGAGGAGAGAGAGAACAGAGGAGGAGAGAGAGAACAGGAGGAGGAGAGAGGACAGGAGGAGGAGAGAGAGGACAGGAGGAGGAGAGAGAGGACAGGAGGAGGAGAGAGAGGACAGGAGGAGGAGAGAGAGGACAGAGGAGGAGAGAGAGGACAGAGGAGGAGAGAGAGGACAGGAGGAGAGAGAGGACAGGAGGAGGAGAGAGAACAGGAGGAGAGAGAGAACAGGAGGAGAGAGAGAACAGGAGGAGGAGAGAGAGGACAGGAGGAGGAGAGAGAGGAGAGGAGGAGGAGAGAGAGGATAGGAGGAGGAGAGAGAGGATAGGAGGAGGAGGAGAGAGAGGATAGGAGGAGGAGGAGAGAGAGGATAGGAGGAGGAGGAGAGAGAGGATAGGAGGAGGAGGAGAGAGAGGATAGGAGGAGGAGAGAGGACAGGAGGAGGAGAGAGGACAGGAGGAGGAGAGAGGACAGGAGGAGGAGAGAGGACAGGAGGAGGAGAGAGGACAGAGGAGGAGAGAGAGGAGAAGGAGAGAGGACAGGAGGAGGAGAGAGGACAGAGGAGGAGAGAGAGGACAGAGGAGGAGAGAGAGGACAGGAGGAGAGAGGACAGGAGGAGAGAGAGGACAGGAGGAGAGAGAGGACAGGAGGAGAGAGAGGACAGGAGGAGAGAGAGGACAGGAGGAGAGAGGACAGAGGGGTAGAGAGAGAGGACAGGAGGAGGAGAGAGGACAGAGGAGGAGAGAGAGGACAGAGGAGGAGAGAGAGGACAGAGAGGGAGAGAGAGGACAGAGGAGGAGAGAGAGGACAGGAGGAGGAGAGAGGACAGGAGGAGGAGAGAGGACAGAGGAGGAGAGAGAGGACAGGAGGAGAGAGGACAGAGGAGGAGAGAGAGGACAGGAGGAGGAGAGAGAGAGGAGGAGAGAGGACAGGAGGAGGAGAGAGACAGGAGGAGGAGAGAGAGGACAGGAGGAGGAGAGAGAGGAGGAGAGGGACAGGAGGAGGAGAGAGGACAGGAGGAGGAGAGAGAGGACAGGAGGAGGAGAGAGAGGACAGGAGGAGAGAGAGAGGCCAGAAGGTGTAGTTAGTGTTTGATATTGTGTCTCCACTGAGTGTCTCAGTCTAAACGTATTATTGAACATGACATCTGCTGATGTAAAAAAGATATTGATCAATACATTTGATCATTGATCAATACATTTGATTTGATTGACAGTTTGTGGGTAAGAACAGAAGAAGGTCAGAGAAGCAGCCACTACTAACGATTAATGAGAAGAAACAGTCACACAGACTTCATTAGAACGTGCGTCGAAGATGTCGTTCCCATAGCAACGATAAAAACATTCCCTAACCAGAAACCGTGGATTGATGGCAGCATTCGCGTGAAACTGAAAGCGCGAACCACTGCTTTTAATCAGGGCAAGGTGACTGGCAACATGACTGAATACAAACAGTGCAGCTATTCCCTCCGCAAGGCTATTACAAAAGCTAAGCGTCAGTACAGAGACAAAGTGGAATCTCAATTCAACGGCTCAGACACAAGAGGCATGTGGCAGGGTCTACAGTCAATCACGGACTACAAGAAGAAACCCAGCCCAGTCACGGACCAGGATGTCTTGCTCCCAGGCAGACTAAATAACTTTTTGCCCGCTTTGAGGACAATACAGTGCCACTGACACGGCCTGCAACGGAAACATGCGGTCTCTCCTTCACTGCAGCCGAGGTGAGTAAGACATTTAAACGTGTTAACCTCGCAAGGCTGCAGGCCCAGACGGCATCCCCAGCCGCGCCCTCAGAGCATGCGCAGACCAGCTGGCCGGTGTGTTTACGGACATATTCAATCAATCCCTATACCAGTCTGCTGTTCCCACATGCTTCAAGAGGGCCACCATTGTTCCTGTTCCCAAGAAAGCTAAGGTAACTGAGCTAAACGACTACCGCCCCGTAGCACTCACTTCCGTCATCATGAAGTGCTTTGAGAGACTAGTCAAGGACCATATCACCTCCACCCTACCTGACACCCTAGACCCACTCCAATTTGCTTACCGCCCAAATAGGTCCACAGACGATGCAATCTCAACCACACTGCACACTGCCCTAACCCACCTGGACAAGAGGAATACCTATGTGAGAATGCTGTTCATCGACTACAGCTCGGCATTCAACACCATAGTACCCTCCAAGCTCGTCATCAAGCTCGAGACCCTGGGTCTCGACCCCGCCCTGTGCAACTGGGTACTGGACTTCCTGACGGGCCGCCCCCAGGTGGTGAGGGTAGGCAACAACATCTCCTCCCCGCTGATCCTCAACACGGGGCCCCACAAGGGTGCGTTCTGAGCCCTCTCCTGTACTCCCTGTTCACCCACGACTGCGTGGCCACGCACGCCCAACTCAATCATCAAGTTTGCGGACGACACAACAGTGGTAGGCTTGATTACCAACAACGACGAGACGGCCTACAGGGAGGAGGTGAGGGCCCTCGGAGTGTGGTGTCAGGAAAATAACCTCACACTCAACGTCAACAAAACTAAGGAGATGATTGTGGACTTCAGGAAACAGCAGAGGGAACACCCCCTATCCACATCGATGGAACAGTAGTGGAGAGGGTAGCTAGTTTTAAGTTGCTCGGCATACACATCACAGACAAACTGAATTGGTCCACTCACACTGACAGCGTCGTGAAGAAGCGCAGCAGCGCCTATTCAACCTCAGGAGGCTGAAGAAATTTGGCTTGTCACCAAAGCACTCACAAACTTCTACAGATGCACAATCGAGAGCATCCTGGCGGGCTGTATCACCGCCTGGTACGGCAACTGCTCCGCCCTCAACCGTAAGGCTCTCCAGAGGGTAGTGAGGACTGCACAACGCATCACCGGGGGTAAACTACCTGCCCTCCAGGACACCTACACCACCCGTTGTTACAGGAAGGCCATAAAGATCATCAAGGACATCAACCACCCGAACCACTGCCTGTTCACCCCGCTATCATCCAGAAGGCGAAGTCAGTACAGGTGCATCAAAGCTGGGACCGAGACTGAAAAACAGCTTCTATCTCAAGGCCATCAGACTGTTAAACAGCCACCACTAACATTGAGTGGCTGCTGCCAACACACTGTCATTGACACTGACCCAACTCCAGCCATTTTAATAATGGGAATTGATGGGAAATTATGTAAATATATCACTAGCCACTTTAAACAATGCTACCTTATATAATGTTACTTACCCTACATTATTCATCTCATATGCATATGTATATACTGTACTCTACATCATCGACTGCATCCTTATGTAATACATGTATCACTAGCCACTTTAACTATGACACTTTGTTTACTTTGTCTACACACTCATCTCATATGTATATACTGTACTCGATACCATCTACTGTATGCTGCTCTGTACCATCACTCATTCATATATCCTTATGTACATATTCCTTATCCCCTTACACTGTGTATAAGACAGTAGTTTTGGAATTGTTAGTTAGATTACTTGTTGGTTATCACTGCATTGTCGGAACTAGAAGCACAAGCATTTCGCTACACTCGCATTTAACATCTGCTAACCATGTGTATGTGACAAATAAAATTTGATTTGATTTGAGACTTGCGATGTTGTCATAGATATATCAATTTCTCCCTGCTTGCCTTGCTTCTTCTTTTTATTAATTTTTTATTTTACCTTTATTTAACCAGGCAAGTCAGTTAAGAACAAATTCTTATTTTCAATGACGGCCTAGGAACAGTGGGTTTAACTGCCTGTTCAAGGGCAGAACGACAGAACCCCCGACCTTGTCAGCTCGGGGGTTTGAACTTGGAACCTTCCGGTTACTAGTCCAACGCTCTAACCACTAGGCTACGCTGCCGCCCCAAATGACTTGGCATGCATTGCTGCTTCTTCTTCTTTGGCATTGAGTCCAACAGACAGCAGGTGATGACAGTATCACGAACGAATGGCAGCTGAGCGTAGATCCCGTGGGTAAATCTCACACGGAGCCAGGTACTAACCCCGCCCCCCAGGTACTATGGTTTGGGGGAGGGGAGACAATACTGGTTATTCTATGGTTTGGGGGAGGGACGACAATACTGGTCATTCTATGGTTTGGGGAAGACAATACTGGTCATTCTATGGTTTGGGGAAGACAATACTGGTCATTCTATGGTTTAGGGAAGACAATACTGGTCATTCTATGGTTGAGGGAAGACAATACTGGTTATTCTATGGTTTGGGGGAGGGAAGACAATACTGGTCATTCTATGGTTTGGGGAAGACAATAATGGTCATTCTATGGTTTGGGGGAGGGAAGACAATACTGGTCATTCTATGGTTTGGGGAAGACAATACTGGTCATTCTATGGTTTGGGAAGGAAGACAATACTGGTCATTCTATGGTTTAGGGAAGACAATACTGGTCATTCTATGGTTTGGGGAAGACAATACTGGTCATTCTATGGTTTGGGGAAGGGAAGACAATACTGGTCATTCTATGGTTTAGGGAAGACAATACTGGTCATTCTATGGTTTGGGGAAGACAATACTGGTCATTCTATGGTTTGGGGAAGGGAAGACAATACTGGTCATTCTATGGTTTGGGGAAGGGAAGACAATACTGGTCATTCTATGGTTTGGGGGAGGGAAGACAATACTGGTCATTCTATGGTTTGGGGGAGGGAAGACAATACTGGTCATTCTATGGTTTGGGGAGGGAAGACAATACTGGTCATTCTATGGTTTGGGGAAGACAATACTGGTCATTCTATGGTTTGGGGAAGACAATACTGGTCATTCTATGGTTTGGGGAGGGAAGACAATAATGGTCATTCTATGGTTTGGGGAAGACAATACTGGTCATTCTATGGTTTGGGGAAGACAATACTGGTCATTCTATGGTTTGGGGAAGACAATACTGGTCATTCTATGGTTTGGGGAGGAAGACAATACTGGTCATTCTATGGTTTGGGGAGGAAGACAATACTGGTCATTCTATGGTTTGGGGGAGCGAACGTAGCAGATTATCATCAGCTCTCTACTGTCCCTGCCAGTGTTCTTAACTTCTGGCTACCCAACCCTGTCATGATCATTTTCGTCAGCAACCGCTGAATAGCTGAGCGCAACAGTCAAATAATATTACTAGAAAATATTAATAAGCATGTGCAATATTATTTTTTTTTAACCTTTATTTAACCAGGCAAGTCAGTTAAGAACAAATTGTTATTTTCAATGACGGCCTGGGAACAGTGGGCAGGGGCAGAACGACAGATTTGTACCTTGTCAGCTCGGGGATATGAACTTGCAACCTTTCGGTTACTAGTCCAACGCTCTAACCACTAGGCTACCTGCAGCCTCTACACTCTAACCACTAGGCTACCTGCCGCCTCTACACTCTAACCACTAGGCTACCCTGCAGCCTCTACACTCTAACCACTAGGCTACCATACCACCTCTACACTCTAACCACTAGGCTACCCTGCCGCCCCATTGCAAAACACAGCATAGCCTTTTGTTAATCCACCTGTCGTCTCAGATTTTGAAATGATGCTTTACAGCGATCCAAGCGTTTGTGTAAATGTATCTATAGCCTAGCATAGCATTATGTACACTTAGCATCAGGAAGCCTCGAAAATCAGAAAATTAATCGTTAATTAACCTTTGATGATATTCGGATGTTTTCACTCCCAGACTCCCACAATAAATGTTCCTTTTGTTCCATAAAGATTATTTTTTATATAAAAAAAAAACCTCAGTTTGTTTGTTTGTCGCGTTATGTTCAGAAATCCACAGGAAAGAGCAGTTACGACAACGCAGACAAAAATTCAAAATAGTCTCCATAATGTTCACGGAAACATGTCAACCGTTTTTTAAAAATCAATCCTCAGGTTGTTTAAAAAAAATATGTAATCGATAATATATCAACCGTAAATGTCTTTCACAGTAGGAGAGGGGAAAACAGTACCTATCCAAAGTCTGTTGTCATCAACCGAGTGTTTTTCAATAACAGCGGGAGGAACAATGGCCGCTTTACTCTGTTGCGCAAAAAACTCACTCTGAGAGCCCCCACCTATCCACTTACGCAATGTGATCTTTCTCGCTCATTTTTTCAAAATAAAAGCCTGAAACTATGTCTAAAAACTGTTGACACCTTAAGGAATCCATAGAAAAAGGAATATGGTTGATATCCCTTTAAATGGAGGATAGGCATGCATAGGAACAGAACGGTTTCAAAATAAGAGTCACTTCCTGATTGGATTTTCCTCAGGGTTTCGCCTGCAATATCAGTTCTGTTATACTCACAGACAATATTTTGACAGTTTTGGAAACTTTAGAGTGTTTCCTATCCAATACTAATAATAACATGTATAATATATACATCCTAAGCTGTCAATTATATGCATATTCTAGCATCTGGTCCTGAGAAATAGGCCCTTTACTCTGGGAACGTTATTTTGCCAAAGATAAAAATAGTGCCCCCTAGCTTCGAGAGGTTTTAACAGTTTCATTTAAACGTCTGGAAGACAAAAATACACACCTTGGTAGAAGTGGAGCTGGATGACTTGGAGGGAGAGGACGATTTCCTGGTTGATGACCTTCCAGATCCGAGCTTGCTTCCCGACTTGGACATTCCCGTTTCAGTTTTCCGAGAGGCACCTCCCTTCTTCTTGGCGAGCTCTGCCAGGAGCGCGGGGGCGAGGGACTGCATCATAACTTCTAGACTGGTGTTCTCCGTCAGGGAGAGGCCAGCTGGAAGGGGAGACATGGGTTATAGAGAGGCCAGCTGGAAGGGGAGACATGGGTTATAGAGAGGCCAGCTGGAAGGGGAGACATGGGTTATAGAGAGGCCAGCTGGAAGGGGAGACATGGGTTACAGAGAGGCCAGCTGGAAGGGGAGGGGGAGACATGGGTTACAGAGAGAGGCCAGCTGGAAGGGGGGACATGGGTTACAGAGAGGCCAGCTGGAAGGGGAGGGGAGACATGGGTTACAGAGAGGCCAGCTGGAAGGGAGGGGGAGACATGGGTAACAGAGAGAGGCCAGCTGGAAGGGGAGACATGGGTTATAGAGAGAGGCCAGCTGGAAGGGGAGGGGGAGACATGGGTAACAGAGAGGGCCAGCTGGAAGGGGAGACATGGGTTACAGAGAGAGGCCAGCTGGAAGGGGAGACATGGGTTACAGAGAGAGGCCAGCTGGAAGGGGGGACATGGGTTACAGAGAGGCCAGCTGGAAGGGGAGGGGGAGACATGGGTTACAGAGAGGCCAGCTGGAAGGGGGGAGATGGGTTACAGAGAGGCCAGCTGGAAGGGGAGGGGGAGACATGGTTACAGAGAGAGGCCAGCTGGAAGGGGGACATGGGTTACAGAGAGGCCAGCTGAAGGAGGGGGAGACATGGGTTACAGAGAGAGGCCAGCTGGAAGGGGGGACATGGGTTACAGAGAGGCCAGCTGGAAGGGGAGGGGGAGACATGGGTTACAGAGAGGCCAGCTGGAAGGGGAGGGGGAGACATGGGTAACAGAGAGAGGCCAGCTGGAAGGGGAGACATGGGTTATAGAGAGAGGCCAGCTGGAAGGGGAGGGGGAGACATGGGTAACAGAGAGAGGCCAGCTGGAAGGGGAGACATGGGTTACAGAGAGAGGCCAGCTGGAAGGGGAGACATGGGTTACAGAGAGAGGCCAGCTGGAAGGGGAGACATGGGTTACAGAGAACCCAGCTGGAAGGGGAGGGGGAGACATGGGTTAGAGAGAGGCCAGCTGGAAGGGGAGACATGGGTAACAGAGAGGCAAGCTGGAAGGGGAGACATGGGTTAGAGAGAGGCCAGCTGGAAGGGGAGACATGGGTTAGAGAGAGGCCAGCTGGAAGGGGAGACATGGGTTACAGAGAGGCCAGCTGGAAGGGGAAGGGGAGACATGGGTTACAGAGAGAGGCCAGCTGGAAGGGGAAGGGGAGACATGGGTTAGAGAGAGGCCAGCTGGAAGGGGAGACATGGGTTACAGAGAGAAGCCAGCTGGAAGGAGAGGGGGAGACATGGGTAACAGAGAGGCCAGCTGGAAGGGGAGGGGGAGACATGGGTAACAGAGAGGCCAGCTGGAAGGGGAGACATGGGTTACAGAGAGAAGCCAGCTGGAAGGGGAGACATGGGTTACAGAGAGGCCAGCTGGAAGGGGAGACATGGGTTACAGAGAGAAGCCAGCTGGAAGGGGAGGGGGAGACATGGGTAACAGAGAGGCCAGCTGGAAGGGGAAGGGGAGACATGGGTTACAGAGAGAGGCCAGCTGGAAGGGGAAGGGGAGACATGGGTTACAGAGAGAGGCCAGCTGGAAGGGGAGACATGGGTAACAGAGAGGCCAGCTGGAAGGGGAGACATGGGTTATAGAGAGAGGCCAGCTGGAAGGGGAGACATGGGTTACAGAGAGAGGCCAGCTGGAAGGGGAGACATGGGTTACAGAGAGAGGCCAGCTGGAAGGGGAGACATGGGTTACAGAGAGAGGCCAGCTGGAAGGGGAGACATGGGCTAGAGAGAGAGGCCAGCTGGAAGGGGAGACATGGGTTACAGAGAGAGGCCAGCTGGAAGGGGAGACATGGGTTACAGAGAGAGGCCAGCTGGAAGGGGAGACATGGGTAACAGAGAGAGGCCAGCTGGAAGGGGAGGGGGAGACATGGGTAACAGAGAGAGGCCAGCTGGAAGGGGAGACGGAGACATGGGTAACAGAGAGAGGCCAGCTGGAAGGGGAGACATGGGTAACAGAGAGAGGCCAGCTGGAAGGGGAGACATGGGCTAGAGAGAGGCCAGCTGGAAGGGGAGACATGGGCTAGAGAGAGGCCAGCTGGAAGGGGAGACATGGGTTACAGAGAGAGGCCAGCTGGAAGGGGAGACATGGGTAACATAGAGAGGCCAGCTGGAAGGGGAGACATGGGTTACAGAGAGGCCAGCTGGAAGGGGAGACATGGGTTACAGAGAGGCCAGCTGGAAGGGGAGACATGGGCTAGAGAGGCCAGCTGGAAGGGGAGACATGGGTAACAGAGAGGCCAGCTGGAAGGGGAGGGGGAGACATGGGTTACAGAGAGAGGCCAGCTGGAAGGGGAGGGGGGACATGGGTTACAGAGAGAGGCCAGCTGGAAGGGGAGGGTAAAACACTCAAATGAACATAAAAAAAATTCCCATCAACATCTGTCTGTTTAGGCATGAGCCATTATTTTTTGCAGCCTTCATGTCGGCCTTCTGCACCTGTGGCAGAACTACAGAGCCGTTTGTCCAGTCCAGGAGAACATCCCGAAAATCCATCTTCTCGCAAAAATAGCGTCAGAATGGTTTGGGCCTACAAAACTAATATTAGCCTAACTAACCACCGTGAGGGTGACCCAGTCACGGACTCTCTGCTACCGCACGGCAAGCGGTACCGGAACACCACGTCTGGGTCCAAGAGGCTTCGAAACAGCTTCTATCACCAAGACTAATGAACATCTAGTCAAGATGGCTACCCAGACTATTTGCATTGCTACCCTGTTATTATCTCTGCATAGTCATGACTATGCAAGTTCTCCCACTTAAAAAGATGAGAGCCCTGTAATATTCATTGAACTATGACGGACAAGATGAGAAAAACAAATCCAGAAAATCACATTGTAGGATTTTTAACACATTTATTAGCAAATGATGGTGGAAAATAAGTATTTGGTTAATAACAAAAGTTTATCTCAATACTTTGTTATATACCATTTGTTGGCAATGATAGTACTGTCAATACTCTATTACCTCGACTAACCGATTCCCCTGCACATTGACTCTGTACCGGTACCCCCTGTAAATAGCCTCCACATTGACTCTGTACCGGTACCCCTGTATATAGCCTCCACATTGACTCTGTACCGTAATACCCTGTATATATACTCTGTACCGATACCCCCTGTATATAGGCTCCACATTGACTCTGTACCGGTACCCCTGTATATAGCCTCCACATTGACTCTGTACCGTAATACCCTGTATATATACTCTGTACCGATACCCCTGTATATAGCCTCCACATTGACTCTGTACCGTAATACCCTGTATATATACTCTGTACCGATACCCCCTGTATATAGGCTCCACATTGACTCTGTACCGTAATACCCTGTATATATACTCTGTACCGATACCCCCTGTATATAGGCTCCACATTGACTCTGTACCGTACCCCCTGTATATAGCCTCCACATTGACTCTGTACCGTAATACCCTGTATATATACTCTGTACCGATACCCCCTGTATATAGCCTCCACATTGACTCTGTACCGTAATACCCTGTATATATACTCTGTACCGATACCCCCTGTATATAGCCTCCACATTGACTCTGTACCGTAATACCCTGTATATATACTCTGTACCGATACCCCCTGTATATAGCCTCCACATTGACTCTGTACCGGTACCCCTGTATATAGCCTCCACATTGACTCTGTACCGTAATACCCTGTATATAAATACCCTGTATATATACTCTGTACCGATACCCCTGTATATAGCCTCCACATTGACTCTGTACCGGTACCCCCTGTATATAGCTTCCACATTGACTAAGTACCGTAATACCCTGTATATATACTCTGTACCGGTACCCCCTGTAAATAGCCTCCACATTGACTCTGTACCGTAATACCCTGTATATATACTCTGTACCGATACCCCCTGTATATAGCCTCCACATTGACTAAGTACCGTAATACCCTGTATATATATACTCTGTACCGATACCCCCTGTATATAGCCTCCACATTGACTCTGTACCGGTACCCCCTGTATATAGCCTCCACATTGACTCTGTACTGTCATAGCCTCCACATTGACTCTGTACTGTCATCCCCTGTATATAGCCTCCACATTGACTCTGTACCGGTACCCCCTGTATATAGCCTCCACATTGACTCTGTACCGGTACCCCCTGTATATAGCCTCCACATTGACTCTGTACCGTAATACCCTGTATATATACTCTGCACCGATACCCCTGTATATAGCCTCCACATTGACTCTGTACCGGTACCCCTGTATATAGCCTCCACAATGACTCTGTACCGGTACCCCTGTATATAGCCTCCACATTGACTCTGTACCGGTACCCCTGTATATAGCCTCCACATTGACTCTGTACCGGTACCCCCTGTATATAGCCTCCACATTGACTCTGTACCGTAATACCCTGTATATATACTCTGTACCGATACCCCCTGTATATAGCCTCCACATTGACTCTGTACCGGTACCCCTGTATATAGCCTCCACATTGACTCTGTACCGGTACCCCCTGTATATAGCCTCCACATTGACTCTGTACCGGTACCCCCTGTATATAGCCTCCACATTGACTCTGGGTACCGGGTACCCCCCTGTATATAGCCTCCACATTGACTCTGTACCGTAATACCCTGTATATATACTCTGTACCGGTACCCCCTGTATATAGCCTCCACATTGACTCTGTACCGGTACCCCCTGTATATAGCCTCCACATTGACTCTGTACCGGTACCCCTGTATATAGCCTCCACATTGACTCTGTACCGTAATACCCTGTATATAGCCTCCACATTGACTCTGTACTGTCATACCCTGTATATAGCCTCCACATTGACTCTGTACCGGTACCCCCTGTATATAGCCTCCACATTGACTCTGTACCGGTACCCCTGTATATAGCCTCCACATTGACTCTGTACCGTAATACCCTGTATATAGCCTCCACATTGACTCTGTACCGTAATACCCTGTATATAGCCTCCACATTGACTCTGTACCGTAACACCCTGTATATAGCCACCACATCGACTCTGTACTGTCATACCCTGTATATAGCCTCCACATTGACTCTGTACCGTAATACCCTGTATATAGCCTCCACATTGACTCTGTACCGTACCCCCTGTATATAGCCTCCACGTTGACTCTGTACCATAATACCCTGTATATAGCCTCCACGTTGACTCTGTACTGTCATACCCTGTATATAGCCTCCACATTGACTCTGTACTGTCATACCCTGTATATAGCCTCCACATTGACTCTGTACTGTCATACCCTGTATATAGCCTCCACATTGACTCTGTACCGGTACCCCTGTAAGTAGCCTCCACATTGACTCTGTACCGTAATACCCTGTATATATACTCTGTACCGATACCCCTGTATATAGCCTCCACATTGACTCTGTACCGTAATACCCTGTATATATACTCTGTACCGATACCCCTGTATATAGCCTCCACATTGACTCTGTACCGGTACCCCTGTATATAGCCTCCACATTGACTCTGTACCGTAATACCTGTATATATACTCTGTACCGATACCCCTGTATATAGCCTCCACATTGACTAAGTACCGTAATACCCTGTATATACTCTGTACCGATACCGCCTGTATATAGCCTCCACATTGACTCTGTACCGTACCCCCTGTATATAGCTTCCACATTGACTAAGAACCGTAATACCCTGTATATATACTCTGTACCGATACCCTGTATAGCCTCCACATTGACTCTGTACCGTAATACCCTGTATATATACTCTGTACCGATACCCCTGTATATAGCCTCCACATTGACTAAGTACCGTAATACCCCTGTATATATACTCTGTACCGATACCCCCTGTATATAGCCTCCACATTGACTCTGTACCGGTACCCCCTGTATATAGCCTCCACATTGACTCTGTACCAGTACCCCCTGTATATAGCCTCCACATTGACTCTGTACCGGTACCCCTGTATATAGCCTCCACATTGACTCTGTACCGGTACCCCTGTATATAGCCTCCACATTGACTCTGTACCGGTACCCCTGTATATAGCCTCCACATTGACTCTATACCGTAATACCCTGTATATATACTCTGTACCGATACCCCCTGTATATAGCCTCCACATTGACTCTGTACCGTACCCCTGTATATAGCCTCCACAATGACTCTGTACCGGTACCCCCTGTATATAGCCTCCACATTGACTCTGTACCGGTACCCCTGTATATAGCCTCCACATTGACTCTGTACCGGTACCCCTGTATATAGCCTCCGCATTGACTCTGTACCGTAATACCCTGTATATATACTCTGTACCGATACCCCTGTATATAGCCTCCACATTGACTCTGTACCGTAATACCCTGTATATATACTCTGTACCGATACCCCCCTGTATATAGCCTCCACATTGACTCTGTACCGTAATACCCTGTATATATACTCTGTACCGATACCCCTGTATATAGCCTCCACATTGACTCTGTACCGGTACCCCTGTATATAGCCTCCACATTGACTCTGTACCGTAATACCCTGTATATAAATACCCTGTATATATACTCTGTACCGATACCCCTGTATAGCCTCCACATTGACTCTGTACCGGTACCCCTGTATATAGCTTCCATATGACTAAGTACCGTAATACCCTGTATATATACTCTGTACCGATACCCCCTGTATATAGCCTCCACATTGACTCTGTACCGTAATACTGTATATACTCTGTACCGATACCCCTGTATATAGCCTCCACATTGACTAAGTACCGTAATACCCTGTATATATACTCTGTACCGATACCCCTGTATATAGCCTCCACATTGACTCTGTACCAGTACCCCCTGTATAGCCTCCACATTGACTCTGTACCGGTACCCCTGCATATAGCCTCCACATTGACTCTGTACCGGTACCCCTGTATATAGCCCACATTGACTCTGTACCGGTACCCCTGTATATATAGCCTCCACATTGACTCTGTACCGGTACCCCCTGTATATAGCCTCCACATTGACTCTGTACCGTAATACCCTGTATATACTGTACCGATACCCCCTGTATATAGCCTCCACATTGACTCTGTACCGGTACCCTGTATATAGCTCCACAATGACTCTGTACCGGTACCCCTGTATATAGCCTCCACATTGACTCTGTACCGGGTACCTGTATATAGCCTCCACATTGACTCTGTACTGCACCTGTATATAGCCTCCACATTGACTCTGTACCGTAATACCCTGTATATATACTCTGTAAATTTATACCCCCTGTATATAGCCTCCACATTGACTCTGTACCGGTACCCTGTATATAGCCTCCACATTGACTCTGTACCGGTACCCCTGTATATAGCCTCCACATTGACTCTGTACCGGTACCCCCTGTATAGCCTCCACATTGACTCTGTACCGTACCCCTGTATATAGCCTCCACATTGACTCTGTACCGTAATACCCTGTATATATACTCTGTACCGGTACCCCCTGTATATAGCCTCCACATTGACTCTGTACCGGTACCCCTGTATATAGCCTCCACATTGACTCTGTACCGGTACCCCTGTATATAGCCTCCACATTGACTCTGTACCGTAATACCCTGTATATAGCCTCCACATTGACTCTGTACTGTCATACCCTGTATATAGCCTCCACATTGACTCTGTACCGGTACCCTGTATATAGCCTCCACATTGACTCTGTACCGTACCCCTGTATATAGCCTCCACATTGACTCTGTACCGTAATACCCTGTATATAGCCTCCACATTGACTCTGTACCGTAATACCCTGTATATAGCCTCCACATTGACTCTGTACCGTAACACCTGTATATAGCCACCACATCGACTCTGTACTGTCATACCCTGTATATAGCCTCCACATTGACTCTGTACCGTAATACCCCTGTATATAGCCTCCACATTGACTCTGTACCGTAATACCCTGTATATAGCCTCCCGTTGACTCTGTACCATAATACCTGTATATAGCCTCCACGTTGACTCTGTACTGTCATACCCTGTATATAGCCTCCACATTGACTCTGTACTGTCATACCCTGTATATAGCCTCCACATTGACTCTGTACTGTCATACCTGTATATAGCCTCCACATTGACTCTGTACGGTACTCCCTGTAAGTAGCCTCCACATTGACTCTGTACCGTAATACCCTGTATATATACTCTGTACCGATACCCTGTATATAGCCTCCACATTGACTCTGTACCGTAATACCCTGTATATATACTCTGTACCGATACCCCCTGTATATAGCCTCCACATTGACTCTGTACTGGTACCCCTGTATATAGCCTCCACACTGACTCTGTACCGTAATACCCTGTATATATACTCTGTACCGATACCCCTGTATATAGCCCTCCATTGACTAAGTACCGTAATACCTATATACTCTGTACCGATACCGCCTGTATATAGCCTCCACATTGACTCTGTACCGTATATAGCTTCCACATTGACTAAGAACCGTAATACCCTGTATATATACTCTGTGCCGATACCCCTGTATATAGCCTCCACATTGACTCTGTACCGTAATACCCTGTATATATACTCTGTACCGATACCCCCTGTATATAGCCTCCACATTGACTCTGTACCGT
>NW_026278569.1:0-4235 GCF_023373465.1 Oncorhynchus keta | reverse complement strand
GTAATTGTCTCTGGCCCTCCTAGTTAGGGGAGTGATGAGCTCTGCAGAGTCTCACAACTCAATCGCTGGTTGAAAACTGTTTTCTGCCCCTCCCAAGATAGAATTTGTAGATAATTGGCCCTCTTTCTGGGACTCACCCACAAACAGGACCAAGCCTGACCTGCTGAGGAGTGACGGACTCCATCCTAGCTGGAGGGGTGCTCTCATCTTATCTGCCAACATAGACAGGGCTCTAACCCTCTAGCTCCACAATGAAATAGGGTGCAGGCCAGGCAGCAGGCTATTAGCCAGCCTGCCAGCATAGTGAGTCTGCCACTAGCATAAAGTGTAGTCAGCTCAGCTATCACCATTGAGACCGTGGTCTGTGCCTCGACCTAGGTTGGGAAACTAAACATGGCGGTGTTCGCCTTAGCAATCTCACTAGGATAAAGACCACCTCCATTCCTGTCATTACATTGAAAGAGATCATGATACCTCACATCTCAAAATAGGGCTACTTAATGTTAGATCCCTTACTTCAAAGGCAATTATAGTCAATGAACTAATCACTGATCATAATCTTGATGTGATTGGCCTGACTGAAACATGGCTTAAGCCTGATGAATTTACTGTGTTAAATGAGGCCTCACCTCCTGGCTACACTAGTGACCATATCCCCCGTGCATCCCGCAAAGGCGGAGGTGTTGCTAACATTTCACGATAGCAAATTTCAATTTACAAAAAAAATGACGTTTTGTCTTTTGAGCTTCTAGTCATGAAATCTATGCAGCCTACTCAATCACTTTTTATAGCTACTGTTTACAGGCCTCCTGGGCCATATACAGTTTCTCACTGAGTTCCCTGAATTCTATCAGACCTTGTAGTCATTGCAGATAATATTCTAATCTTTGGTGACTTTAATATTCACATGGAAAAGTCCACAGACCCACTCCAAAAGGCTTTGGAGCCATCATCGACTCAGTGGGTTTTGTCCAACATGTCTCTGACCCACTCACTGTCACAGTCACGCTGACCTAGTTTTGTCCCATGGAATAAATGTTGTGGATCTTAATGTTTTTCCTCATAATCCTGGACTATCGGACCACCATTTTATTACGTTTGCAATTGCAACAAATAATCTGCTCAGACCCCAACCAAGGAACATCAAAAGTCGTGCTATAAATTCACAGACAACACAAAGATTCCTTGATGCCCTTCCAGACTCCCTCTGCCTACCCAAGGACGCCAGAGGACAAAAATCCGTTAACCACCTAACTGAGGATCTCAATTTAACCTTGCGCAATACCCTAGATGCAGTTGCACCCCTAAAACTAAAAATGTCTCATAAGAAACTAGCTCCCTGGTACACAGAAAATACCTGAGCTCTGAAGCAAGCTTCCAGAAAATTGGAACGGAAATGGCGCCACACCAAACTGGAAGTCTTCCGACTAGCTTGGAAGGACGGTACCGTGCAGTACCGAAGAGCCCTTATTGCTGCTCGATCGTCCTATTTTTCTAACTTAATTGAGGAAAATAAGAACAATCCGAAATTCCTTTGATACTGTGGCAAAGCTAACTAAAAAGCAGCATTCCCAAGAGAGGATGACTTTCACTTTAGCAGTGATAAATTCATGAACTTTGAGGAAAAGATTATGATTATTAGAAAGCAAATTACGGACTCCTCTTAAACCTGCGTATTCCTCCAAACCTCAGTTGTCCTGAGTCTGCACAACTCTGCCAGGACCTAGGATCAAGAGAGACGCTCAAGTGTTTTAGTACTATATCTCTTGACACAATGATGAAAATAATCATGGCCTCTAAACCTTCAAGCTGTATACTGACCCTATTCCAACTAAACTACTGAAAGAGCTGCTTCCTGTGCTTGGCCCTCCTATGTTGAACATAATAAACGGCTCTCTATCCACTGGATGTGTACCAAACTCACTAAAAGTGGCAGTAATAAAGCCTCTCTGAAAAAGCCAAACCTTGACCCAGAAAATATAAAAACTATCGGCCTATATCGAATCTTCCATTCCTCTCAAAGATTTTAGAGAAGGCTGTTGCGCAGCAACTCACTGCCTTCCTGAAGACAAACAATGTATACGAAATGCTTCAGTCTGGTTTTAGACCCCATCATAGCACTGAGACGGCACTTGTGAAGGTGGTAAATGACATTTTAATGGCATCGGACCGAGGCTCTGCATCTGTCCTCGTGCTCCTAGACCTTAGTGCTGCTTTTGATACCATCGATCACCACATTCTTTGAGAGATTGGAAACCCAAATTGGTCTACACGGACAAGTTCTGGCCTGGTTTAGATCTTATCTGTCGGAAAGATATCAGTTTGTCTCTGTGAATGGTTTGTCCTCTGACAAATCAACTGTACATTTCGGTGTTCCTCAAGGTTCTGTTTTAGGACCACTATTGTTTTCACTATATATTTTACCTCTTGGGGATGTTATTCGAAACATAATGTAAACTTTCACTGCTATGCGGATGACACACAGCTGTACATTTCAATGAAACATGGTGAAGCCTCAAAATTGCCCTCGCTAGAAGCATGTGTTTCAGACATAAGGAAGTGGATGGCTGCAAACTTTCTACTATTAAACTCGGACAAAACAGAGATGCTTGTTCTAGGTCCCAAGAAACAAAGAGATCTTCTGTTGAATCTGACAATTAATCTTAATGGTTGTACAGTCGTCTCAAATAAAACTGTGAAGGACCTCGGCTACTCTGACCCTGATCTCTCTTTGAAGAACATATCAAGACCATTTCGAGGACAGCTTTTTCCATCTACGTAACATTGCAAAATCAGAAACTTTCTGTCCAAAATGATGCAGAAAAATTAATCCATGCTTTTGTCACTTCTAGGTTAGACTACTGCAATGCTCTATTTTCCGGCTACCCGGATAAAGCACTAAATAAACTTCAGTTAGTGCTAAATACGGCTGCTAGAATCCTGACTAGAACCAAAAAATTTGATCATATTACCCAGTGCTAGCCTCTACACTGGCTTCCTGTCAAAGCAAGGGCTGATTTCAAGGTTTTACTGCTAACCTACAAAGCATTACATGGGCTTGCTCCTACCTACCTCTCTGATTTGGTCCTGCCGCATATACCTACACGTACGCTACGGTCACAAGACGCAGGCCTCCTAATTGTCCCTAGAATTTCTAAGCAAACAGCTGGAGGCAGGGCTTTCCTATAGAGCTCCATTTTTATGGAACGGTCTGCCTACCCATGTCAGAGACGCAACTCGGTCTCAACTTTAAGTCTTTACTGAAGACTCATCTCTTCAGTGGGTCATATGATTGAGTGTAGTCTGGCCCAGGAGTGGGAAGGTGAACGGAAAGGCTCTGGAGCAACGAACCGCCCTTGCTGTCTCTGCCTGGCCGGTTCCCCTTTCCCACTGGGATTCTCTGCCTCTAACCCTGTTACGGGGGCTGAGTCACTGGCTTGCTGGGGCTCTCTCGTGCCGTCCCTGGGGGTGCCACCTGGGTGGGTTGATTCACTGTTGTGGTCGGCCTGTCTGGGTTGCCCCCTGGGTGTACCGTGGCGGAGATCTTTGTGGGCTATACTCGGCCTTGTCTCAGGATGGTAAGTTGGTGGTTGAAGATATCCTCTAGTGGTGTGGGGATGCTTTGGCAAAGTGGGTGGGGTTATATCCTTCCTGTTTGGCCCTGTCCGGGGTGTCCTCGGGATGGGGCCACAGTGTCTCCCTGACCCCTCCTGTCTCAGCCTCCAGTATTTATGCTGCAGTAGTTTATGTGTCGGGGGCTAGGGTCAGTTTGTTATATCTGGAGTACTTCTCCTGTCCTATTCGGTGTCCTGTGTGAATCTAAGTGTGCTTTCTGATTTCTCCTTCTCTCTTTCTTTCTCTCTCTCGGAGGACCTGGAGCCCTAGGACCATGTCCCAGGACTACCTGACATGAGGACTCCTTGCTGTCCCCAGTCCACCTGGCCATGCTCCTGCTCCAGTTTCAACTGACCTGAGCCCTAGGACCGTGCCCCAGGACTACCTGGACATGAAGGCTCCTTGCTGTCCCCAGTCCACCTGACTGTGCTGCTGCTCCAGTTTCAACTGTTCTGCCTTATTATTCGACCATGCTGGTCATTTATGAACATTTGAACATCTTGGTCATGTTTGTTATAATTCTACCCGGCACAGCCAGAAGAGGACTGGCCACCCCACATAGCAGTCGGTTCCTTCTCTAGGTTTCTTCCTAGGTTTTGGCCTTTCTAGGAGTTTTTCCT
>NW_026278568.1:0-3379 GCF_023373465.1 Oncorhynchus keta | reverse complement strand
TACATTTACATTTACATTTAAGTCATTTAGCAGACGCTCTTATCCAGAGCGACTTACAAATTGGTGCATTCACCTTATGACATCCAGTGGAACAGCCACTTTACAATAGTGCATCTAAATCTTTTAAGGGGGGGTGAGAAGGATTACTTTATCCTATCCTAGGTATTCCTTAAAGAGGTGGGGTTTCAGGTGTCTCCGGAAGGTGGTGATTGACTCCGCTGTCCTGGCGTCGTGAGGGAGTTTGTTCCACCATTGGGGGCCAGAGCAGCGAACAGTTTTGACTGGGCTGAGCGGGAACTGTACTTCCTCAGTGGTAGGGAGGCGAGCAGGCCAGAGGTGGATGAACGCAGTGCCCTTGTTTGGGTGTAGGGCCTGATCAGAGCCTGGAGGTACTGAGGTGCCGTTCCCTCACAGCTCCGTAGGCAAGCACCATGGTCTTGTAGCGGATGCGAGCTTCAACTGGAAGCCAGTGGAGAGAGCGGAGGAGCGGGGTGACGTGAGAGAACTTGGGAAGGTTGAACACCAGACGGGCTGCGGCGTTCTGGATGAGTTGTAGGGTTTAATGGCACAGGCAGGGAGCCCAGCCAACAGCGAGTTGCAGTAATCAAGACGGGAGATGACAAGTGCCTGGATTAGGACCTGCGCCGCTTCCTGTGTGAGGCAGGGTCGTACTCTGCGGATGTTGTAGAGCATGAACCTACAGGAACGGGACACCGCCTTGATGTTAGTTGAGAACGTCAGGGTGTTGTCCAGGATCACGCCAAGGTTCTTAGCGCTCTGGGAGGAGGACACAATGGAGTTGTCAACCGTGATGGCGAGATCATGGAACGGGCAGTCCTTCCCCGGGAGGAAGAGGAGCTCCGTCTTGCTGAGGTTCAGCTTGAGGTGGTGATCCGTCATCCACTGATATGTCTGCCAGACATGCAGAGATGCGATTCGCCACCTGGTCATCAGAAGGGGGAAAGGAGAAGATTAATTGTGTGTCGTCTGCATAGCAATGATAGGAGAGACCATGTGAGGTTATGACAGAGCCAAGTGACTTGGTGTATAGCGAGAATAGGAGAGGGCCTAGAACAGAGCCCTGGGGGACACCAGTGGTGAGAGCGCGTGGTGAGGAGACAGATTCTCGCCACGCCACCTGGTAGGAGCGACCTGTCAGGTAGGACGCAATCCAAGCGTGGGCCGCGCCGGAGATGCCCAACTCGGAGAGGGTGGAGAGGAGGATCTGATGGTTCACAGTATCGAAGGCAGCCGATAGGTCTAGAAGGATGAGAGCAGAGGAGAGAGAGTTAGCTTTAGCAGTGCGGAGCGCCTCCGTGATACAGAGAAGAGCAGTCTCAGTTGAATGACTAGTCTTGAAACCTGACTGATTTGGATCAAGAAGGTCATTCTGAGAGAGATAAGCGGGAGAGCTGGCCAAGGACGGCACGTTCAAGAGTTTTGGAGAGAAAAAGAAAGAAGGGATACTGGTCTGTAGTTGTTGACATCGGAGGGATCGAGTGTAGGTTTTTTCAGAAGGGGTGCAACTCTCGCTCTCTTGAAGACGGAAGGGACGTAGCCAGCGGTCAGGGATGAGTTGATGAGCGAGGTGAGGTAAGGGAGAAGGTCTCCGGAAATGGTCTGGAGAAGAGAGGAGGATAGGGTCAAGCGGGCAGGTTGTTGGGCGGCCGGCCGTCACAAGACGCGAGATTTCATCTGGAGAGAGAGGGAGAAAGAGGTCAGAGCACAGGGTAGGGCAGTGTGAGCAGAACCAGCGGTGTCGTTTGACTTAGCAAACGAGGATCGGATGTCGTCGACCTTCTTTTCAAAATGGTTGACGAAGTCATCTGCAGAGAGGGAGGAGGGGGAGGGGGGAGGATTCAGGAGGGAGGAGAAGGTGGCAAAGAGCTTCCTAGGGTTAGAGGCAGATGCTTGGAATTTAGAGTGGTAGAAAGTGGCTTTAGCAGCAGAGACAGAGGAGGAAAATGTAGAGAGGAGGAGTGAAAGGATGCCAGGTCCGCTAACCCCTAACTAGAGGTCCCTGTAACCCCTAACTAGAGGTCCCTGTAACCCCTAACTAGAGGTCAATGTAACCCCTAACTAGAGGTCCATGTAACCCCTAACTAGAGGTCCATGTAACCCCTAACTAGAGGTCCCTGTAACCACTAACTAGAGGTCCATGTAACCCCTAACTAGAGGTCCCTGTAACCCCTAACTAGAGGTCCCTGTAACCCCTAACTAGAGGTCCATGGCAGTAATAATGTAACACCTCATTATAAATCAGCTTTACCTCTGCTGCAGCTGCTGATATGCATCTCAATGAGACAAATAATAATAACAGAACCTGTGTAACATTACAGTTTTGGTTGCCATGGGAGTGAGAAGAGGAAGTTGAGGACCAATGTGTTGTTCTCATTGGACAGTTTAGACCTAACCCCCTTCCTGTCCAGACCCTCAGCCAATCACACCAGCTACTCTCTCTACGCAGTGGTGGTGAGTTTCTGCACGCACGCACGCACGCACACACACACACACACACACCACTGAGGGGAGGACAGCTCATTATAATGGCTGTAACGGAGCAGATGGAACGGCTTCAAACTCATGGAACCGTGTATTTGATTCCATTCCACCAATGTCACTCCAGCCATTACCACGAGCCTGTCCTCCCCAATCACAGAGCCACCAGCCTCCTGTGATACACTCACCCATACAGAAAGACACGCATGCACCTACACCCACACATGTGAACACATATACATGATGCTCCTGTCTGGAAAAACACACAGCCAACCATGAACACATGACTCCGTCGGTGTGTCCCCCCGTCCAGAACCACACAGGAGACCTGGACATGGGTCACTACACGGCCCTGTGCCACAGTACCCTGTCCAGCAGCTGGCACCACTTCGACGATACGGCCGTGAGCGAGGTAGTGGACTTCTTGGTGCAGTCTCCTAACGCCTACATCCTGCTGTACAGCCGTCAACCCTTCCACAGGCCCAACATACCCCAGATCTGACCCACCACAGACCCAACATACCCCAAGATCTGACCCACCACAGACCCAACATACCCCGGATCTGACCCACCACAGGCCCAACATACCCCGGATCTGACCCACCACAGACCCAACATACCCCAGATCTGACCCACCACAGACCCAACATACCCCAAATCTGACCCACCACAGACCCAACATACCCCAGATCTGACCCACCACAGGCCCAACATACCCCAGATCTGACCCACCACAGACCCAACATACCGGATCTGACCCACCCACAGACCGCCCATACCCCAGATCTGACCCACCACAGACCCAACATACCCCGGATCTCGACCGCACCGCGAGACCCAACATACCCCGGATCTGACCCACCACAGACCCAACATACCC
>NW_026278567.1:0-3434 GCF_023373465.1 Oncorhynchus keta | reverse complement strand
CAGTGGCGTGACTACATCGTCACGGAACCCTGTGCTAGATTCATCAGTGGCGTGACTACATCGTCACGGAACCCTGTGCTAGATTCATCAGTGGCGTGACTACATCATCACGGAACCCTGTGCTAGATTCATCAGTGGCATGACTACATCATCACGGAACCCTGTGCTAGATTCATCAGTGGCGTGACTACATCATCACGGAACCCTGTGCTAGGATTCATCAGTGGCGTGACTACATCATCACGGAACCCTGTGCTAGATTCATCAGTGGCGTGACTACATCATCACGGAACCCTGTGCTAGATTCATCAGTGGCGTGACCTACATCGTCACGGAACCCTGTGCTAGATTCATCAGTGGCGTGACTACATCATCACGGAACCCTGTGCTAGATTCATCAGTGGCGTGACTACATCATCACGGAACCCTGTGCTAGATTCATCAGTGGCGTGACTACATCATCACGGAACCCTGTGCTAGATTCATCAGTGCCGTGACTACATCATCACGGAACCCTGTGCTAGATTCATCGGTGGCGTGACTACATCATCATGGAACCCTGTGCTAGATTCATCAGTGGCGTGACTACATCATCACGGAACCCTGTGCTAGATTCATCAGTGGCGTGACTACATCATCACGGAACCCTGTGCTAGATTCATCAGTGGCGTGACTACATCGTCACTGGAACCCTGTGCTAGATTCATCTGTGGCGTGACTACATCGTCACGGAACCCTGTGCTAGATTCATCAGTGGCGTGACTACATCGTCACGGAACCCTGTGCTAGATTCATCAGTGGCGTGACTACATCATCACGGAACCCTGTGCTAGATTCATCGGTGGCGTGACTACATCATCATGGAACCTGTGCTTGATTCATCACGTGCCGCACTACATCATCACGGAACCCTGTGCTAGATTCATCAGTGGCGTGACTACATCGTCACGGAACCCTGTGCTAGATTCATCAGTGGCGTGACTACATCATCACGGAACCCTGTGCTAGATTCATCAGTGGCGTGACTACATCGTCACGGAACCCTGTGCTAGATTCATCAGTGGCGTGACTACATCGTCACGGAACCCTGTGCTAGATTCATCAGTGGCGTGACTACATCATCGCGAACCCTGTGCTAGATTCATCAGTGGCATGACTACATCGTCACGGAACCCTGTGCTAGATTCATCAGTGGCGTGACTACATCGTCACGGAACCCTGTGCTAGATTCATCAGTGGCGTGACCACATCGTCACGGAACCCTGTGCTAGATTCATCAGTGGCGTGACTACATCATCACGGAACCCTGTGCTAGATTCATCAGTGGCGTGACTACATCATCACGGAACCCTGTGCTAGATTCATCAGTGGCGTAACTACATCGTCACGGAACCCTGTGCTAGATTCATCAGTGCCGTGACTACATCATCACGGAACCCTGTGCTAGATTCATCGGTGGCGTGACTACATCATCATGGAACCCTGTGCTTGATTCATCAGTGCCATGACTACATCATCACGGAACCCTGTGCTAGATTCATCAGTGGCATGACTACATCACGGAACCCTGTGCTAGATTCATCAGTGGCTTGACTACATCATCATGGAACCCTGTGCTAGATTCATCAGTGGCGTGACTACATCGTCACAGAACCCTGTGCTCGATTCATCTGTGGCGTGACTACATCGTCACGGAACCCTGTGCTAGATTCATCAGTGGCGTGACAACATCATCACGGAACCCTGTGCTAGATTCATCAGTGGCGTGACTACATCATCACGGAACCCTGCGCTAGATTCATCAGTGGCGTGACTACATCATCACGGAACCCTGCGCTAGATTCATCAGTGGCGTGACTGCATCATCACGGAACCCTGTGCTAGATTCATCAGTGGCGTGACTACATCGTCACGGAACCCTGTGACTAGATTCATCAGTGTCGTGACTACATCATCACGGAACCCTGTGCTAGATTCATCAGTGGCATGACTACATCGTCACGGAACCCTGTGCTAGATTCATCAGTGGCGTGACTACATCGTCACGGAACCCTGTGCTAGATTCATCAGTGGCGTAACTACATCGTCACGGAACCCTGTGATAGATTCATCAGTGGCGTGACTACATCATCACGGAACCCTGTGCTAGATTCATCAGTGGCGTGACTACATCGTCACGGAACCCTGTGCTAGATTCATCAGTGGCGTGACTACATCATCACGGAACCCTGTGCTAGATTCATCAGTGGCGTGACTACATCATCACGGAACCCTGTGCTAGATGCATCAGTGGCGTGACTACATCATCACGGAACCCTGTGCTAGATTCATCAGTGCCGTGACTACATCATCACGGAACCCTGTGCTAGATTCATCGGTGGCGTGACTACATCATCATGGAACCCTGTGCTTGATTCATCAGTGCCGTGACTACATCATCACGGAACCCTGTGCTAGATTCATCAGTGGCGTGACTACATCATCACGGAACCCTGTGCTAGATTCATCAGTGGCGTGACTACATCGTCACGGAACCCTGTGCTAGATTCATCAGTGGCGTGACTACATCGTCACGGAACCCTGTGATAGATTCATCAGTGGCTTGACTATATCGATTATGGAACCCTGTGCTAGATTCATCAGTGGCGTGACTACATCACGGAACCCTGTGCTAGATTCATCAGTGGCATGACTACATCGTCACGGAACCCTGTGCTAGATTCATCAGTGGCATGACTATATCGTCACGGAACCCTCTGCTAGATTCATCAGTGTCGTGACTACATCATCACAGAACCCTGATGCTAGATTCATCGGTGGCGTGACTACATCGTCACGGAACCCTGTGCCAGATTCATCAGTGTCGTGACTACATCATCACGTAACCCTGTGCTAGATTCATCGGTGCCATGACTACATCGTCACGGAACCCTGTGCTAGATTCATCAGTGCCATGACTATATCGTCACGGAACCCTCTGCTAGATTCATCAGTGGCGTGACTACATCATCACGGAACCCTGAGCTAGATTCATCGGTGGCGTGACTACATCGTCACGGAACCCTGTGCTAGATTCATCAGTGCCGTGACTACATCATCACGGAACCCTGTGCTAGATTCATCGGTGTGTGACTACATCATCATGGAACCCTGTGCTTGATTCATCAGTGCCGTGACTACATCGTCACGGAACCCTGTGCTAGATTCATCAGTGGCGTGACTTCCATCGTCACGGAACCCTGTGCTAGATTCATCAGTGGCGTGACTTACATCATCACGGAACCCTGTGCTAGATTCATCAGTGGGCGTGACTACATCATCACCGAACCCTGTGCTAGATTCATCAGTGCCGTGACTACATCATCACAGGAAGCCCTGTGCTAGATTCATCGGTGGCGTGACTACATCATCATGGAACCCTGTGCTAGATTCAT